>NW_019664738.1:0-263 GCF_002806865.2 Cucurbita pepo subsp. pepo
CGGACCCAGCCGGCCCGACCCGCGCCGCACGCGAAGCGCCCAACCCGGCGCCTCTGACCCGCGCCTACGCGGGGGAGAAGTGCGTAGGGCACGCGCGCGTAGGAAGCGCGTGTAGTAACCTTCCAGGGCGCGTGTGTCACGCGTGGGGGCGCGTGAGGCACCGTTTTTCTTTCCGTTCGGTCTCTGTTTGTTTGTTTCCCGACCCGATTTTGATGCTGACCTTATTATTATGTGAATTAGGACCTGTGAAGAAAATTCCAGAA
>NW_019664739.1:0-263 GCF_002806865.2 Cucurbita pepo subsp. pepo
CATGCTTTGCAATTAATCGAATGATTGAGGTACACTCTTTCTTTCATTATCTCCTCTACAAGACAAAGGCAGAAAGTGGACATTCAAATGCCAAAATGAAAGGCGAGCTAGGAGGATGAAATTGTGTTTGCCATACGAACTAAGTTTGGTTATTTGAAATTGAATAAAGTATTCTCTTAAGAATGACAAAGGACTTTGAATATATGAACTTTAACTGACCCACTAGAATTCAAAATATGGTAAATTACCTTGTGAGATTCCAC
>NW_019664740.1:0-263 GCF_002806865.2 Cucurbita pepo subsp. pepo
TTTTTTTTTTTTTAATTTTTTTATTTTTAGAGTTCAACAAAGACGTTTAACTGCCGAAAAGACGAAATAACCCCGGAAGCGCAGTATATGTATAATGTTTAGGAGAATTGGGGAAAAAGAAAATCAAAACGTTTACCAATTTTTTTAAAGAGACTAATTTTATTCGTTTTACAAAACGTTTACCAATTTTATTCCTCATCTTCCCCAACTTTTTTTGTTTTGCTACTTTACAACTCTTGCTCATTGTATCATCATCTCAATTA
>NW_019664743.1:0-263 GCF_002806865.2 Cucurbita pepo subsp. pepo
CTGTTTTTTTTTTTAAACTAAGAGGTGAACTAAAAGTTAAGAGCTTCGGAAGAACTGCATGACCAAACTACGAGTACGTTATGGATATGACTAAACTTAGAAGCACCAGTGGTCTAGTTGTAGAATAGTACTCTGCCACGGTACAGACCCGAGTTTGATTCACGGCTAGTGCATCCCGAAGATTAGCTACGATGATAATATTAGTGCATAATTTGAAAACTTTCACAATATCAGTTAAATTTATAGATGACACGAGTAGCACT
>NW_019664744.1:0-263 GCF_002806865.2 Cucurbita pepo subsp. pepo
CCGTAAATTTTTTAATTTATGTATATTTAATTTTAAAATTTAAAAAATTCCTAATAAATCCTCAAATTTTTAATTTTCGATCAATGTTGTTAGGTTTCCACACTTTTTAATTTAATTTCCCATGTAAGAAATCCATGAAATACTCAAATTTTAAAGAAAATTATTAATTTATTGAAATAAATTAAAAATATAAAACCCTAATTTTAATTTTATGTAAAAAAGAATCAATTTTATGGAGGGAACAAACACACTAAAGGGTAATT
>NW_019664745.1:0-263 GCF_002806865.2 Cucurbita pepo subsp. pepo
ATAACTAATAAATAAATAGCCAACGTAATACTATAAGTAAAATAATATAGCAATTATTTCATTTAATGTTTACTTATGTTGCACTCAATAGTTATGGAATTATATTTCCATAATTATTTACAAACTTATCCAACAAAAAAAAATTATAAATTTAATAGTTTAAATATAAGATTTATTTTTTAAACGTTATATATGATAATAGGTCTCTGGCTTCGTCCCCCTTCTTATTTAATTTCTCGTAAAATTTTCTATTTATTTTTGTG
>NW_019664746.1:0-263 GCF_002806865.2 Cucurbita pepo subsp. pepo
ATAGCGCCTACTACTTATGTTACCGCCCTGAGAGAAACTAAGGCCATAAAAGGAGATGAAGGACCTCGAGAACCCCCTCCACCGACCATCGTTGTGGGACAAAAATGACGTTATGACTAGATTGGCCCTTACGACCAACCTTCTACGCGATCACAACGACGACCTGATAGATATCCAGGGATCCTAGGCGTGGTCAACAACTAGGCCGATATGAGACTAGAGAAGTTGAGAGACCTAGATGCAATGAATACAAGAAAAATCAT
>NW_019664747.1:0-263 GCF_002806865.2 Cucurbita pepo subsp. pepo
GTTCATAACTCAATTATAAAATTGAGTCACACATGATCATGGTGTAAAATATTACTCTTCTCAATTACCAACTTTATAATAAGAGGTTAAATTCTTCCTGATTCAATTTTATACAAGACCATTATATATGATGCTCTCACTCGCATGGTAAAAGCTCAAGTCCACCGCTAGCAGATTTTGTTCATCTTGGTCCGTTAAGTATCGCCTCGTAGTTTTAAAATACGTCTGTTAGGGAGAGATTTCCACACCCTTATAAGGAATGC
>NW_019664748.1:0-263 GCF_002806865.2 Cucurbita pepo subsp. pepo
TAATTCTATAAGCCCATAGTTAGAACATATAAAAAATAAAAGAATATTTATATCCTACTCGGCATAAATCAAATAAAATAAGGTAATCCATTAAGGTAATAGTAGTTCCTACTGTAAATAAATAAATAAATAAATAAAAAGTCAATTATGGTTCTTAAATTTACTAATTAAAAGTAAAACAAACTCTTTTAATTTAAATCTACCGGTTAAAGCAAAACAAACTCTTTTAATTTTAGTTTGAAATAAATTAAAAAATTGAACTA
>NW_019664749.1:0-263 GCF_002806865.2 Cucurbita pepo subsp. pepo
ATTTAATGGTATATTCTTATTTAATCAACCGTTACAAAAAAATCTTTGGAATCGGGATATCATAATAATATTCTTATTTAATCCACTGTTACAAAAAATGACTCTCAAATCCTGATTTCATAATAATATTCTTATTTAATCAACCATTCTATATCGATGAGAGTTAATGGCTAAATTAAATTAAAAAAGTCCCTCAAATCCCGATATCATAATAATATTCTTATTTAATGGTATATTCTTATTTAATCAACCGTTACAAAAAA
>NW_019664750.1:0-263 GCF_002806865.2 Cucurbita pepo subsp. pepo
ACTATTTCCAAATCCAATCTTCCTCTCCTTCCATGTATTGTGTTTTTTATTTTTATTATTTATTTTTATAATTAAAATAAACCAAAATAATCTGAGAAAAAAAACGTTAATAGTTAATTTTAAATTATTAATATATATACACACTTTTCGCGTCTTTAAATACTTTTATTTTTTATTTTTTAAAATAATTTCGGAGAAAAAGAGGAGTCCTAATAAATCCATTGAATAAATATTTTAATTGAAGATATAATGTTTTTGTTAAT
>NW_019664751.1:0-263 GCF_002806865.2 Cucurbita pepo subsp. pepo
AAACGTCCTCGCTGGCACACCGCTCGGTGTGTGGCTTTGATACTATTTCGTTCCACTCTCAAATCGATGTGGGATCCACAATCCACTCTCTTTAGGGGCTCAACGTCCTCACTGACACACCACTCGGTGTTAGACTCTAATACCATTTGTAACGTTTGTAATAACCCAAGCCCATTGCATACATATATTGTCTACTTTGGCCCGTTACGCTATCATCCTCATAATTTTAAAACGCGTCTGTTAGAAAGAGATTTACACATGTC
>NW_019664752.1:0-263 GCF_002806865.2 Cucurbita pepo subsp. pepo
TTCCATCAAAACTCACTACACTTCTTGCAAAATCTTTCCCCTCTACTCTATCAATCGCAACTTCTTGATTAACACCTTCCACGGCGCCGAACGTTTCAAAATCATGTGCAGCGTCAACCTTGAGAGATTCTTTTCTGAGTTCCACATCAAGATTCCGAATCTTGCACACCTGATTTCTCACGATTCCTCCGTTTTCAGAAGACGCACAAGCAGCCGAATCGCACATGACCATCTTCTCGACAAAAGATTCTGAAATTTCTGAA
>NW_019664753.1:0-263 GCF_002806865.2 Cucurbita pepo subsp. pepo
CTTCCTAGAAAAATTCTCAATAGGTCACCCAACATAGAATTTCTCTAAGCTTAGAGTGTTTAACTTTCGAGTTCTTATGATTGAGCCATCGAAAAAGAGAGTGCACCTTGTCGATATAGGTAGTAACTTTCAACTCTTTTAAGCTGTTCTTAGTCATCCTATCCTTAGGTTCATTCATGTGCCTTTTTTTGTCGGGTGTCACACTGATCCTGATAATATGACGGTTAAGAAATGTTTAAAAGAATCGATAGTTACTATATATA
>NW_019664754.1:0-263 GCF_002806865.2 Cucurbita pepo subsp. pepo
AGAGCGCTATGAGTGAAGATAAAAAGTCCGAAGATAACAAAACAAAGAGAAATTATGGAAAAAAAAGAAAATAGATATGTTGGGGGATCTTCTAAAGAAAACTACGCAGAGTACGTTATCAAATTGCGCTCTTTAGTATTTATCGCAGTAATTATATTGAGTGNTATTACCTTATTATTATATAGTTTAGATAGTATATTAGTACAGATTCTTTGACCTATTCTCTGGGGGAAATTACTCTTTTTCTTTGCAAGCTTTGTCCG
>NW_019664755.1:0-263 GCF_002806865.2 Cucurbita pepo subsp. pepo
AAACTGAGTTTATTATGCGAGTGTCGCCCATCGGACAACTTCAGAGTCGTAATAAACAAATTCCATTTTTCGATTTCCATTTGAACAAGCTTATAAAATGAATTATTTTGATTGGGTGGCTATAAATTCAATTGGTAATTCCGTAGTAAATAGATTAGCAAATAAAAATAATGATATTCTTCGAGACTGCGCCCACATTGAAATCGGACCCANGTAATTCCGTAGTAAATAGATTAGCAAATAAAAATAATGATATTCTTCGA
>NW_019664756.1:0-263 GCF_002806865.2 Cucurbita pepo subsp. pepo
CTTGACAATAACCTTGAGCTACAAGTCTAGCTTTATTTCTAGTGATACTCCCATTTTCATCACTTTTATTTCTAAAAACCCATTTGGTTCGAATAATGGAAATATTAGAGGGTATAGGGACTAATTCCAAAACTTTATNAAAACTTTATTCCTTTCAAATTGATTCAGTTCTTCTTGCATAGCTGAAATCCAAAACTCATCATTTTCGGCATCCTTAAAGACTTTTTGGTTCAATTTGAGAAAGAAAAGCAAGATTATTAAAT
>NW_019664757.1:0-263 GCF_002806865.2 Cucurbita pepo subsp. pepo
TCACTGCTCTTTCTCCGATTCCTTCTTGACCAGTAAACTCATAATCTTAGCACGGATCCTTCTCCTTTACAACTATTGGTCAAACTCCGTAACCTTATACAGTATTACCGGATTGAACAGTAAATTCATGGAATTGGGAGACACAATAACCTTTTTTACAGTCTTTGTTTGATTGAAGGGAGACTAAAGAAAAGAGATAGAACCTNCCGAGTAAAGAAAAGGTAAGAGATAGAAAGAAGGGAGTCAAGACGAAAGCGAAGCGA
>NW_019664758.1:0-263 GCF_002806865.2 Cucurbita pepo subsp. pepo
AGCTTACCAGAACCTTCTCCCGCAACAGAGTTTGACTTAGATAAGTGAATGATATTCAGCCTTTAGATGAAGAATGCTCTACTAATACAAGGAGAGTAAAGGACTCAAGATCCGGATCGTAGTAGTCAAGGTCCTACATATAAGCCTGAAATCCCAACATTGGGCTTGATATGCTTTCTCTTCCATTTCTTGATANAGGAGGGGGTCAAAGTGACGAGACACTGGGATCGCGTCGCCTTACGACACAAATAACAGTGATTTCT
>NW_019664759.1:0-263 GCF_002806865.2 Cucurbita pepo subsp. pepo
AATAGTACGTAAAGAAAGGGCTTTTACCCGATCTGAGTCTCATCTTTCGAAGGGTCTCGTTCCATTCATATGCCGCTCATTTGTAGCAGGGGCTATCTTTTAGATAAGTAAGACAAGCGCTTCATTACGCGTGATTCTAATTCTAGCATATGCTCAGTCCTATCAAATGGTTGAGCTCGTGTCTTTAGGGGCAGCAGGTCGGGCCNTAGCAGGTCGGGCCTACGGTTCTAATGATTCCGTAGATACAGAAAGAGCTTCACTGA
>NW_019664760.1:0-263 GCF_002806865.2 Cucurbita pepo subsp. pepo
CTGTAACTTAAAATGCTAACAAAAATTTAATCAATTGGATAGGGGATCTGATTATTACCGGATCTGGTAAAATATATAAGAAGATTTGATCCTAAATTAATTTCTTATAACCATAACTCTAAAGAAAGAGGAGTTTACTGTAATAACCGACCAAAATCTCTAANGAGGAGTTTACTGTAATAACCGACCAAAATCTCTAAATCTGACATCTGCTTATGTTTGAAAGCCATTTTACTTCTGAAATCTGACCCTTGTTGTTTGGG
>NW_019664761.1:0-263 GCF_002806865.2 Cucurbita pepo subsp. pepo
GGCCCATAACCCACAGGTCCCATGATCGAAACCTGGCCCTGATACCAACAATAAATAACATTCCCCTCAACTACAAGGTTGGTATAATTTTTGGTTTCACAGGAATACTCATACTCAAAGACAAACATGGCTTTGATACCAACCATAAGTAACATTCCCATCAACAAAAATTGGTCTCCGATTAAAGAAAAGATAAATTCAAGGTTATCGCTAACANGACGATTTAAATACTCTAGGGGTGCTGTCCAACTCATGGTTTTAAA
>NW_019664762.1:0-263 GCF_002806865.2 Cucurbita pepo subsp. pepo
GAAAGGGAGGACTTCATTCAGTGACTCCGCGATCGCCCTCTAAACGATCAGAATAAGGTAAAGCTTTAAGATAAGTTTTGTACTCTATTAATTTCTCAGTCCCTCTAGTCGGGTGGGCTAGGNCATTCGAGGTGGCCCAGCATTCATTCGCAAATCAATCTTGTAGTGAAATTGAGACTGCTTGACCTCGGAAGCTAATTCGCGTGTAGGCATCGCTCTGTTTGTTGTACCGTTGACTCGAGATCTATTCATTGAATTGACTT
>NW_019664763.1:0-263 GCF_002806865.2 Cucurbita pepo subsp. pepo
CAAATCAAGACGCGTAAGTGGATTAAATCCGTAAGCAACATCAAAAAGAGAACAATGAGTGGCAAACATTGGTCCCAAGACTTAATATTCTTACAAATAATAGCCATAAGCAATGCTCCTAGTGTTCTATTAACCACCTAAGTTTGCTCATTAATCTGGAGATGACATGTAGTTGAAAACAATAATTTGTTACCCAATTTATGACTTAANGTAAGCAATGCAGCTGATATTTTATTAACTACCTCAGTTTGCTCATGAGTCTG
>NW_019664764.1:0-263 GCF_002806865.2 Cucurbita pepo subsp. pepo
GTCGAGTCAATGAATTCAATCCGTCACCTATGCTTTTACTGACTTTGAAAGAATCTATGAATTAGCTGCTTTGAAACAACCCGGAACCGGAACCTTTATGACCTGACCTTAACCTATTTATTCACAGTAAACTCGGTAAACTCAATGACTTGTTTTTGAGGGCATTGAACTCTGGTTGAACTATTCAAACACGAAGAATAAACAGGGTAAAGGGTANTTGCACTCCTTCCTCCTTATTCTTTTACTCGACGGTAAAGCAGCTA
>NW_019664765.1:0-263 GCF_002806865.2 Cucurbita pepo subsp. pepo
TACTGAACCTTCCGCTGAACCTCTACAACTCGGTTTCACAAATTCATTTCCTTCACCTCCTCTGTCGTTTTCACAATTTCATTTCCTGAACCTCCTCTATCGGTTTCACAATTTCATTTCCNTGTTTACGAACTTCTCTCTTTCACCTTCTTTCTTTAACTGTAAACAGGGAATCTTAACTATTTTCCTATCCTCCTTTCTTTTCTCGGTTTCATGTCTTCAACCCTTATACTTCTGTTCGTCTTCGTTATTCTTTCTTTTAC
>NW_019664766.1:0-263 GCF_002806865.2 Cucurbita pepo subsp. pepo
ATGGAAAGAAGGAACCTCGGCTTCGCACTCAATTACCTGTCAGTCTGTGGGTAAAGCTGCTGAGGGACTGAACCAGAAGTAAGCCAAGACTGCAGCAAGACAAGATTAACGATCCTTTGATTGAACTCGTCTACAACTATCAGCTGCTTCTTTCCTGAAATCCTTCTTTCACTCCTGAACCGGAAGGAAGTCAAGAGGAAACTCNTCTTTGAAAGAGGAAATCGTCACCCTTACTCTTTGACTCTCTTTCTATAGTGTTTGAA
>NW_019664767.1:0-263 GCF_002806865.2 Cucurbita pepo subsp. pepo
AACTATTCGAGAACTCGTTAAAGCTATTTTATTGGTCTCAATCCCTTATTCTGTTCCTATTCAATTCTGAACCTCTTTATTATGGTCTCATTGGTTCGCCCATTCACCTTCACCTCTACACCCTTATCAGTAAGAAAAAGAGGAAGTGGTTGAGACGAGAGCTCATTCCCCTCTATTCCCTTCCCGGATTGAAGGAGGTAAAGCANTAAGATATTCCTTTATAATTCTAAATCATCAGAAAAAGAGAAAGACAAGATTCATTC
>NW_019664768.1:0-263 GCF_002806865.2 Cucurbita pepo subsp. pepo
TGGAATAGCTCAGTTGGTTAGAGCGTGTGGCTATTTAACAACAAGGTTGGAGGTTCAAACCCTCCTTCTAACAAAGTCGGATGAAGCATGGGTGTTGGTGCGAAGTTCTTATTTATATATATAATGAATAACAATGATGCGTTTCAACCACTAGTAGATTCTATACACTGTGTCTCGCGTTTTGCCTCACAATAATATGAGATGTCAGANAACCAAAACTTAAGTCTGGCACCTTAGACCACTCGACCATCCTGACTGCTAAT
>NW_019664769.1:0-263 GCF_002806865.2 Cucurbita pepo subsp. pepo
TACCAAGAACATTGAAGGGCTACACGGTCATATGGGTAATCATGGACAGGTTAACAAATTCAGCGCATTTTCTCCCTGGTAAAGCCACCTACACAGTGGACAATTGGGCACAGTTATATATGAAGGAAATTGTCAGATTGCATGGAGTTCCAGTGTCAATTGTATCAGATCGAGACCCACGTTTTACTTCAGCGTTTTGGCGCGGACTCCAGAAATCGNGCATTCCATCCACAGACAGATGGACAGACAGAACGTTTAAACCA
>NW_019664770.1:0-263 GCF_002806865.2 Cucurbita pepo subsp. pepo
TAAGCTAGGATATTACTTCTTGTTATGTTTTCAGAATCTTAAAACCTTCTCCTAAAATAACCTTCAAATTTTCTCCCCATGAACACAATTTTCTCCCCATCTATCTTTTTTTAAACACTTTTGAAAGTTAACGAGTAGTTTTGAAGCTTTTTTTTTTTTTTTTTATTTTTTTTATTTTTTTTTATTTTTTTTGAAAATTCAACCGTATTTTCTTAAAAANTTAAAACAAATTAATAGTTTCTATAGATTTTTTTTTAAAGATT
>NW_019664771.1:0-263 GCF_002806865.2 Cucurbita pepo subsp. pepo
AACAATACATTTTTCCTTTGATCAGTTATATTGTGATGTTTCCGGACCTCATAAAATTCCTACCCATTATGGCTTGTGTTTTTTTATCACTATTGTTGATCGGTTTACTCGATGTACCTAGGTTTTTCTTATGCAACATAAATGAGAAGTACATAATTTGTTAATGAACTTTGTTAAATTCGTTCAAACTCAATTTCATACTATAGTACGATCAGACAANTTGACTGAATTTCAAAGCATTTTTTCCGTGTTGTGGCATTGAA
>NW_019664772.1:0-263 GCF_002806865.2 Cucurbita pepo subsp. pepo
CTTATCTTTCTCTCCTCCTTATCTATCTATTCATTTTTTTCTCTGATCAATTTTCATGGACCATAATTTCTAATTCAGATCATTGCAACAGATAATTTCTAAATTTCTAACTCAGATCTAAATAATTGGTAATTGCTAATATCCTTTCGGAAAGAAAGAGAAAAATAAAAAAAAAGATAAATCGGACTACTAACCTTTTCAAATGACATNAAAATAAAAAAAAAGATAAATCGGACTACTAACCTTTTCAAATGACATCTCTC
>NW_019664773.1:0-263 GCF_002806865.2 Cucurbita pepo subsp. pepo
GTTGGGACGAAGTAGGCGAAAGAGAGTTAGTAGGACCCAAGATGGTTCGACTCACCAACGAGGCTATTCAGAAAAATTTGAGCGAGGATGCGTATCGTTAAAAGTCGACAGAAAAGCTACGCCGATGTAAGGCGTAGAAGCTTAGAGTTTAAGACAAGGGGCTTAGTATTCCTCAAGGTGGCACCTATTTAAGGTGACTGGAGGTTCGNACTGGAGGTTCGAACGTATGGGCAAGTTAAGTCCTAAATTCATTGGACCATTCG
>NW_019664774.1:0-263 GCF_002806865.2 Cucurbita pepo subsp. pepo
CTTTAACTAAGATCTTAGATAAATTAGAAGATCAGTTAGAAAAAGTTGTTCCTAATTAGAAGACGAGTTAGACTGATTTCGGTCTTTGACTTTTGTTTGCTAACTTGGAGTGGCTAGGAGAAAGAATATTTGTAGACCCTCTAAAGACTACTTTTCTTTTTTCTCAAGAGAATTCATTAGTTTGTATGGTTATNTATTTTCTTTGGTTAATAAGTTTTTTTTGGTTGGCCTTAACGGTCATGATATCAATTTTTTTTTTAATG
>NW_019664775.1:0-263 GCF_002806865.2 Cucurbita pepo subsp. pepo
ATATCGGTGTGTAGTTTTGTAACAGCCCAGATCCACCGCTCTGCAGATATTGTCCTCTTTGAACTTCCCCTCAAGGCTTTAAAACACGTCTGGTACGGGAAGGTTTCCACACCCTTATAAATGCTGGTTTGTTCTCCTCCTCCAACCAAGTTGGGACATCACATTTGTTCTCCTCCTCCAACCAAGGTGGGACATCACAATCTACCTCCCTTCNACCCAGTGCGCTCGCTGGCACTCTTTCATTCCTCCAATCGATGTGGGAC
>NW_019664776.1:0-263 GCF_002806865.2 Cucurbita pepo subsp. pepo
TTCTTTCAGCAGCTTTCCTTAGGGAAAAAGGTCTTACGAACGTTTACAGTTATATGTAGATAGAATTTCTTTTCTTGAAGCTTTAGCTGTTAGGGAAAAACCGATTACGAACTTTTACAGTTATATGGGGATAGAATCAATTTCTTAATGGTCTTTGAAGGTGAAGGAGCCTACTGTTTCCCTTCTTTCTTTGACNTTCATCGATAGTGTTTATAGTTCAGCCGTCTTCTTCTTTCGTTTCATCTTGTCTTTCTTTCGGTTTC
>NW_019664777.1:0-263 GCF_002806865.2 Cucurbita pepo subsp. pepo
TGGGAACCTCGAAGCTGTCTGAGGCAGGAGCAACCTCATATCGGCACTGCCGCAGCATCCACTAGTAGTTCGAAGGTGCACGATAGCGAAGATTAATCCATCTCACTCAATCTACAAAAAAACATTGCCTTGGGCGCATGCAACCCAAAAAGAAAGAAAGACAGCTCGCTTGAAGAAAACTCTTTTAGAGCCTGGTACAAGCCAAGCCNTAGTTGGTTATAAAATAGAATAGTCTTTTGGTCAGCTTTCCCGTTCTTTCAGAC
>NW_019664778.1:0-263 GCF_002806865.2 Cucurbita pepo subsp. pepo
CTTCCCGTAATTCATACATATCTTGTTGTCTTTCTTTACTCAAGATTAGAGGTTAGCTTGGGTTTCCATTGTTCTTGTCTTTCTCTTCGTCAGGTGAGTAGCTTGAGCTTCTTTCCGTTGTTCTTTCTTGTCTTTCTCTTCGTCAGATTAGTAGCTTGACTGACTGAGCTTCTTGTAATGTAAATCTTGTTCTTCTTGTTCGGCAGATTAGATTAGTNCCTAACCTGTATGTAGTAATTTGATTTCTTGTAGTTGTAGTTGTT
>NW_019664779.1:0-263 GCF_002806865.2 Cucurbita pepo subsp. pepo
CCAGCTCTGGCCCAATAGTTGTCGTTTGCCCCCCTTCTTTCCAAAAGATAGGGGATCGAAATCTTCGTCTATAGAGAACCTCGTATGTGGCCATTTGTATGTTGGCTTGGCAAATATTATTATAAGAGAATTTCATAAGGGGTAGGTACTTAACATGTCTTCCAATATTTGCTTGAGCATTTTTGTTTGACCATCTNACCTTTTGTTAAATTTTCGAGAAGGGATATTTAAATCTGGCATCTCGGTCTAATACTATTGCCTTT
>NW_019664780.1:0-263 GCF_002806865.2 Cucurbita pepo subsp. pepo
GTTGAAATCGCTGAACGGGCGCCTTTTAAAGGTGAAAAGTAGAGATTGAAAAAGAAAAGAAAGCTTTTAGAAATCGAGATTGAAAGGTTAAAGAAGGAAGTGGTGGAGCTGAGTGAGAGTTCTTTCTATCTCAAATAGGAGAAGGAAGAGAACGGAAAGGTAATTTCTAAGCTTGTGAAGAGAATTGAAGAAGGTGTGGAGAAAGAGNAAAGGTAATTTCTAAGCTTGTGAAGAGAATTGAAGAAGGTGTGGAGAAAGAGAGG
>NW_019664781.1:0-263 GCF_002806865.2 Cucurbita pepo subsp. pepo
GTTTTAGTTCCTGCTTGGTACAAAATTTAATTCTAAAACTACAACGTGATTCCCTAGTTCAAATTTGAAGTATTGCTACAAAATTAACACAATGAACAAAAAGAGGGTTCAAGAATTTAACTTACTNTTGAAGTATTGCTACAAAATTAACACAATGAACAAAAAGAGGGTTCAAGAATTTAACTTACTAGATGACCTCTAAGCCGCGATTCTTCCTAAAAATTGATATCCAACCCAAATTAGGCGATTGATCCAATAACTCA
>NW_019664782.1:0-263 GCF_002806865.2 Cucurbita pepo subsp. pepo
GTCTGCATAGCTTTTCTCTCGGCTTTGTGCGGTTTGTATCCAAGCTTTAATCTTCTGGATTGCGGCGTTGGTAATTTGCACCAACTCTGGCCCAATAGTTGTCGTTTGCCCCCCTTCTTCCCAAAAGATAGGGGATCGAAATCTTCGTCCATAGAGAACCTCGTATGTGGCCATTTGTATGGTGGCTTGGCAAGTANCAGGGGTAGGTACTTATCCGAGCTTCCAGCAAAATCCATCACATATACCCTCAACATGTCTTCCAA
>NW_019664783.1:0-263 GCF_002806865.2 Cucurbita pepo subsp. pepo
TGCTTAAAATCGAACTCTAATTCGGAAACCCTAAAATGTGAGGTTTGAAGTACGTGCTCACAAAACCGACTCATTTTTACAAACTTTTGTGGGGAATGATCAGGGACGAGGATTTAGAATACAATTTCGAAGAAACGGAGTGCATCAAACAGTAAAAGAGTGATTAGANTCGAAGAAACGGAGTGCATCAAACAGTAAAAGAGTGATTAACGTCGAACAACCATCTGGGACGTTTGAATTACGTGCTAAAAAAACTGAGTCGC
>NW_019664784.1:0-263 GCF_002806865.2 Cucurbita pepo subsp. pepo
TACTATGCATTTTGCTAGGGGCATGTAAATGATTTTGTGTTGTAGCAGGATGTCAATCCGTGACTATTTGGGCTCTAGAATTGTTGGATATAAAGGCTGACTATTTATAGTAAAAATCTGATAGAGATATATATACTAAATAATTATATATAGTAGGCGGTTACTATACGGAAGCTATATATAATAAACTGAAATCATATGTATACCCATTCGTCNTATACGGAAGCTATATATAATAAACTGAAATCATATGTATACCCATT
>NW_019664785.1:0-263 GCF_002806865.2 Cucurbita pepo subsp. pepo
CAAAAATCTCTAAATCTGCAATCTGTTCAAATACATCTGACAATGGTTGTTTTCTGTTTCTTTCATTTTTTTTTTGTCACGTTTTCTGTTTTTTTTTTTCAGCGTAGATGGGCAGAGGAGAGATAATTGTGGGAAGGGAGGAGAGGTTAGTGGGGAGAGATGGGGAAAGGTTTTTTTTTTAAAAAAATTAATTAATTAATTAAATTTATTTTTTTTANAAAAAAATTAATTAATTAATTAAATTTATTTTTTTTATTATTATA
>NW_019664786.1:0-263 GCF_002806865.2 Cucurbita pepo subsp. pepo
ATGTCTATAATTATATTTTTATTAAAAATATTATTTTCCATTGTTACTATTGTATAAAAAAAAAGGTAGATACAGATATTTAAGTTATTCTGGCCTTTACTACTCTCTGTATTTACCCTCTCTATTTACTATTTACCTTTCTCTCTATATTTAGTTTGTGGTTTTTAATTCCTTAATCTTCATTTTTTTTATCTGCCTTTTAATTCNTCATTCCTTATCTCATTTTTTACTATTCACAAATTTTCCCGGCCATTATATTTTTA
>NW_019664787.1:0-263 GCF_002806865.2 Cucurbita pepo subsp. pepo
CTACTCTTTAACTTTCAAAAGCTTTTAAAAAAAGATAGATTGGGAGAAAATTGTGTTCATAGGTAGAAAATTGAAGGTTATTTGAGGGGAAGGTTTTAAGATCCTGAAAACATAACAAGAAGTAATATCCTAGCTTATGGTCGCGATTAAGAACCTACTAGTAGGCTACTTACTAAGTTTTACTCACTCCATGTTTATCATTTTTTTTCANAGATGAGAGCAGACTTTGGAGTGTGGGCCATGGACTAACATCTGTTTTTAAT
>NW_019664788.1:0-263 GCF_002806865.2 Cucurbita pepo subsp. pepo
TAAATCATCATGCCTGAACATTCCTCACAAAAGTTTCGAAAAACATGGACAATTACTAGGTGTTTTTAACACGTGTTTCAAACGTCCCGGTTTGGGGTTTCCGAATTAGGTTTTCGATTTGAAGCTCTTTTTCACTGCTTTATACACTCCGTTTCTTCAACATTCTATTCGAAATCAAAATGCCTAATCATTCCCCACAAAAGGTTTTTAAAACANAAACAGGGACAGTTACTCGATTTTTTTAGGACGTGTTTCAAACGTCC
>NW_019664789.1:0-263 GCF_002806865.2 Cucurbita pepo subsp. pepo
CCTGACTCGGAAACACTTATTTGGGTTGTTTAAAGTACGTGGTAAAAAAATAGATTCATGGTCGACGTTATTCGAATCTTTTGTGGGGAATAATTAGAACACTAAAAGATTGCTTCAAATCGACCCCTAATTCAGAAACTCTAATACGGGACGTTTAAAGTACGTGCTTCGAAAACCGGATCACGGTCGACGTTTTTCGAAAATTTTGTGGGGAATGATNGATCACGGTCGACGTTTTTCGAAAATTTTGTGGGGAATGATTA
>NW_019664790.1:0-263 GCF_002806865.2 Cucurbita pepo subsp. pepo
AAGTTTGGTTAAACCTAATTTTGACACTCAAAATTTCATGAACTCAAACATGTATTTTTCCATATAAGTGAAATCAACCTTTTGACTTTCTCCATTTTAATTCAAATACTAATTTAAATAATTAATTTCAAATTAAAGTAATATTAAATGATTAATTAAACAATTTAATTAATTCAAATGTCAATCCCAATCAATTCCAACACATATNATTATTTAAATATTTCCAATTCTCTCTTTTTGTTTAATTCATAAATAAAACAAAA
>NW_019664791.1:0-263 GCF_002806865.2 Cucurbita pepo subsp. pepo
CCTAGGTAACTCGGTTTTAATCCTGAACTAACCATGAACTCTTGTTTATTCAGAATTATCTTTAGATTTGATGGGTGAGAGTGACTCTAGTTCGCCGACTCAATAGGCCTCCCATTTCAGGGGTAAGACTAGGTGAATGGCTGGGGACGTGGGATGCAAGATGGAATTCACTCCTACCCACTTTTAGGGATAGAAGAGAGGTAGTTCCCTTAAGCACNCTCTAGGTCTGGAACAAGGGGCCCCACCCTCTCATTGGCCTGAGA
>NW_019664792.1:0-263 GCF_002806865.2 Cucurbita pepo subsp. pepo
AGATTAGGGTTTCCAAATTAGGGTTCGATTTGAAGCACTTCCTTTATTCGATCGAAAGTCTATTCTAAATAATCAAGACTAATCATTACCCATAAAAGTTTCGAGAAACGTCGAACGTGACTCGGTTCTTTTAGCACGGACTTCAAACGTCCCAGATTAGGGTTTCCGAAGAAGGATTCAATTTGAAGCACTCCGTTTATTCGATCGAAATTCTATNAAGGATTCAATTTGAAGCACTCCGTTTATTCGATCGAAATTCTATT
>NW_019664793.1:0-262 GCF_002806865.2 Cucurbita pepo subsp. pepo
CTTAAAAAAAAAAAAAAAAAATTTACCTTTAATATAGGAAGAAAATAGTTTATAGACTCTTCATAGATTATCTCTATTTTAAATGTTACTCTTGAAACTCTACGGTATACTGCATACCGACCCTAAATATATATTAATTTTTAATATTTAATTTACGAGTATTATTGAAACTTTTGAAACGGGTATATAGATGATGGGTGAAACAAACAAAAGGGACCCGAGGTATTATTTTTATTATTAATAATATTATTTGTGTTTATTG
>NW_019664794.1:0-262 GCF_002806865.2 Cucurbita pepo subsp. pepo
ATTTGTGTGTGTTTTAGCATATTAAATGCACATTCAAAAGCTGGAGAACTTAGGAATTAGGCAGTGGATGAAAGAGAGAGGTGTAGTGTACCTAACCATATGGGAATTAATTGTGGTTGCCCCAGAAATTTGTTTGGGACAGTTCTAGATTGTGTTGATCTCATAATGGAGATATCTTAATAACTAGTTTTAGATACTCCTTCCCCCACCTCTCTTGATCTTCCTCAATCCTTATATTAATACCATTCGAGATGACTCGGTA
>NW_019664795.1:0-262 GCF_002806865.2 Cucurbita pepo subsp. pepo
AGAGATATAAAAAAGAAAAAAAAAAACAATGAAAAACAAATGGGTGACCTTCCCGATATAATAGCCATGTTGCCTTAAAATTCTAAAATGAAGAGAGGTGTCATATAATTTGTTGTTCCACTCGGGAACTTTTCATTTATATTCTCCAACATATGATTTATTTCTATTTTGAAGCGATGTGATGGTCCTAGCCTTTCTAGTTCGTCCACTAGCTCCAATTGTCTCAAACTATCTCCATCAAATAATAATTTTTTTTTATTTG
>NW_019664797.1:0-262 GCF_002806865.2 Cucurbita pepo subsp. pepo
ACAAGGTAGAAGTCGATGGACATGTGACACCGAGTAAATGAAAGGTACATGAATGGATCGAGAGTGACCCTAAGGAGATGATGGTTAAGAAATGCTTTAAAGAATTGAAAGTTACTCTCTATACTAACAAAGTGCACGTTTCTTTCGATGGCTCAATCATAAAAATTCTAAAAGTTAAGCGTGCTTAGTGTCACAATCACACTTTTGTTGTAGTGGGACAGGGATTGTGCGGTACTTGTTCTAACCCAAGGAACAAGTCAGC
>NW_019664798.1:0-262 GCF_002806865.2 Cucurbita pepo subsp. pepo
AAAAATTATTCTCCATCTTAAACATATTTTATCCATTCTCTCTTCTTAGCCGTTAGATTTGTAATGAACGATAACGTAAATTTGCCTGAAATCCGACGTCAACTCTGCTCGCCAAACGCCACCACAGCTGACCGATGATGTTCGTGCCCTATCGACTCCCGCCAAATCCCGCTACCGGTTATCGCCGGTGACCGCTCCACATTTCCGGTATTCTTCCCCTTTTTCTCGAACAAACAAAAACTCAGACCCAAAACTCTTTTTC
>NW_019664799.1:0-262 GCF_002806865.2 Cucurbita pepo subsp. pepo
TTTTTAGTTGATTAATTAGTATATCGATTAATGAACAAAACTTGAGAGATTATATCGCTCTATGATTGAGGAGGTGTTGGGTCTAAGTTAAGGGCATTAAACGTGGATTGGATGTCATATGTCAATTCAAAATGGATGTTAATGCAAATAATCCAACTTTATAAAGCTTTGTTATTGAATTATTTCAGTTACGATTGCGACATTTCAGCAACTCTTTAAGCTCTTTAAACTCTCTCGTAAATTTCATTATTAAAAAAAAAAA
>NW_019664800.1:0-262 GCF_002806865.2 Cucurbita pepo subsp. pepo
TCGAACGGCAGAGGCCGATAGCAATGGAGCCGCGACTCCACAGCAGAGAGTGAAGACCATGTCGCGCCTTTTTTCTGTTCTTCTTTCCCCCCAATGCCTCCACCATTGGGCCCTCTTCAACTTTATGGACCCAAGTTTATCTTAAAGCCCATTTAAAATGGGCTTTCGGCCCATAATCTCAATTAATAATTTTTTAATTTAATTATTAAACAATACGAAATAAATAAATAATCAAAATAATACAAAACATCAATAATTTGAT
>NW_019664801.1:0-262 GCF_002806865.2 Cucurbita pepo subsp. pepo
AAGTATGTCACTGATATAGTTTGTGTAACGATACGTGTTCCTAAAATAAAAAAAAAAGGAACGTCGAAAATCTCACGATTTTGGATGAGGGTTGCTAAGAGAACATACTATTTTCCCGAGTCCACACAGGGAGTCGTTGCTGTACCGTGAGAGAGAAGTAGTAAGATTGAGGTGGGGGTCGATATTTAAATAAACGATTCTTTAACATTTTTAAATCAAAGCAGCTTAATAAATTTTTAAAATTTTAATTTAGTGTCAAATA
>NW_019664802.1:0-262 GCF_002806865.2 Cucurbita pepo subsp. pepo
AACATCAAGAACAAGGTACCTGGAAAGAGCAAGCACATCTTAGACATATTTCCTCAGGCATCAGCTTTTGCAATGCCCTGCTGCTCAACCATGTCTTCCACTCCCACCAGTTCATCTCTACATCCCTGCTTACTGAGAATGAACATATTTGTCATAATTTTTGGAGGATTTAAAAGTTACTTTACCTTTCAGCAAATTCTATTCAACAAATTAAGGTAGAGTAAACCTTTCTATCCACATGCACAAACAATAGTTCCTAAAA
>NW_019664803.1:0-262 GCF_002806865.2 Cucurbita pepo subsp. pepo
GAAGTCTTATACTTTAACTTAACTTTTGAGGTATACTTTGATTCTTACCTTACAAGACAATGTTTTGGCAGCAAGATTTGTAACCAAAATAACATTACCCGAGTTGGATTTGTAGTTTTCTATGGCCATAAGACGTTAAAACCCCACATTCATATCTTCTCCTATATAAGAACCTCCACGATTCATTACCTTCTCATCCAAACAAAGCAAAACTTCTCCACCATACTCATTTTTCAACCAAAAATGGCAGGAAAGTCATTGA
>NW_019664804.1:0-262 GCF_002806865.2 Cucurbita pepo subsp. pepo
AGGTGACATTTTATGAAAGTTTAAATGAAGTATTTCTGCCTCCAATAATCATAATATACACGAAGACTTTAAATTAAATTAAGTAAAAAAAATTATTTAAAAATATCTAGCACTCTTGGTGGTGTCCATAGTTGAAAACAATGGCAGCATCTTTATCACCACGACCGCTACAGTTGACCACCACTTTGCAACCGTCAGTTAGGGTGGGGCAAAGCTTGTCAAGATAAGCAAAGGCATGAGAAGCTTCCAATGATGGAAAAAT
>NW_019664805.1:0-262 GCF_002806865.2 Cucurbita pepo subsp. pepo
AATTATTTAAATTTTAGCTTTTCAAAATTCTAAACGAAGACGATACTACTTTAAAAAAATTATGAGTATAGTGTCGTGAGGTCCATAAACTCTCGGGAAGGTCATAATTTGGTCCATAAACTTTAGTTTATACGTACTTAAAATTTTGTAACGACTTAATCCCAGTGGTAAAAAAATCATCAAAATTAAATAGTTGTGTTTATTATCCAACGATTGAGACTTTGAAACTCTTGTAAACGTATCACCGCGAGCAGATATTGTT
>NW_019664806.1:0-262 GCF_002806865.2 Cucurbita pepo subsp. pepo
ATAAATTATTGTTTATCCCTCCTTTCAGATGAATTGTGCCCACTTGGAGAATTGTCTACATGTAGCAAGGGAGGAAGGTCAAACTCATCTTTACGCAGCTACACGTAGGGCTTCAGAGTATAGTGCACTTCGTACATCGGCTGTGAAAATGCGGGGTCATGTTGAAAGACTAAAAACCTCTGTTTTTTCTCCCAGTGGAGTGTCTGCTTTTGCTCATTCATTGCGCAGTTTAGCGCAATCTTTAGCCAAGTAAGTTACTTTC
>NW_019664807.1:0-262 GCF_002806865.2 Cucurbita pepo subsp. pepo
AAAATACAAAAGACTCCACAATGTAAAAATGGATTTACGCTCCAGAACAATCTCCTTTGTGACCGCACAACTCTCGAACCCCCTCTGGAATAGCACAACTCTCGAATGGTCCTAGATCTCGACCGGCAGCCTGCAAACACCTAAAAAAGGAGAAAGAGGTGAGTATAAAAATACTCAGTAAGCAATCTATTTGAAGGTTCTTATCGCATCCATAACCTAGTAGGTGACCACGAGCTTTATTCTAGGTTTTGGTGTATTGCTC
>NW_019664808.1:0-262 GCF_002806865.2 Cucurbita pepo subsp. pepo
GTGGGATCTCACACTAAATATGTTGAACTCTTCTCAAACAATTTCAGAAAAATATGAAAATATAACTAGCCAAACCTCAAATCAAATGTAGCACTAGTTTTTTACCAAATGATACAAAATATTAATGAGGCCATTGTCAGATAAGCTCTGGAAGGAAATAACTAAATACCATACATTGATGATTAGTACACTAAAGTAAGATGCTATCAGGAGAAATAATCCTTGCATATAAGATTTTCAAACTTTTCATCAAGAAAATAAC
>NW_019664809.1:0-262 GCF_002806865.2 Cucurbita pepo subsp. pepo
ATAACTTTCCTTATAAGCAGTAGGGACACTTTATCATTATAGTCATGTGTGACTTGTGCATGAGCTGCAAACGAAATGGAAATACATTTTTTTTTTGTGGAAGAAAATGGAAGGCTTTTTTTTCTGTTAGTTTTTTTTTTGGGGGAAGGGTTCTCTCCATCCCTTGCCTTTATGTTGTCTTCCTTTTGCTGTTTTGATATACTAGTTTCTGTTTCACATAAAAAAAATAAAATAGTATTATGAATCATAAGATAAGTAAAAA
>NW_019664810.1:0-262 GCF_002806865.2 Cucurbita pepo subsp. pepo
TGACAGCGATATGTAACAAGCTAAAACGGACAATATCTACTAATAGTAGGTCTGAAATTGTTACAAATGTTATTAGATCCTGATACCAGGCCACGTGTGGATGAATTATGAGATCTCACATCGATATTAGAATGAAACTAAACACTTCTTATATGGTGTGGAACTAAGATGCTCAAAGAATATTCCAAATATATACATATAATATATATAGAATATTCCAAATATATATATATATATATAGCAACAATCTGAGAGGGACCCC
>NW_019664811.1:0-262 GCF_002806865.2 Cucurbita pepo subsp. pepo
AAAAAAAAAAACTTTGAGGGGTAGCCCGAAAGGAAAAACCCAAAGAGAACAATATCTAATAGTGGTAGACTTGGGTGGTTACAAATGGTATCAGAGCTCGACACTCGCTCCTAAGGAGGGTGGATTGTGAGATCTCACATCGATTGAAGAGGGGAACGAAGCATTCCTTATAAAGGTATGAAAACTTCTCCCGTGAAAGCAAAGTCTCAAGAAGACAATATGTACTAACCGTGGACGGTTTTGAAAATTATGTTTTTTTTTT
>NW_019664812.1:0-262 GCF_002806865.2 Cucurbita pepo subsp. pepo
AGAGGAACCTCCATTTCAAAAAGCTCAAAAACCAAACCAAAGATCCAAACCCAGATTACAGCAAGAACAGGGGAAGAAGATGATGATAAGATGAAGCAAAAAATCACTCACCGTGAAGGATCAGATAACGAGGAGGATTGGATAGAGCACTTGTTGCTCGATCTGACAAGATCTTCAACCTCAACCCCTTTTCTCCTCTCCTCTTCCTCCTCCACTCTGAATAACAAGACAAACTAACAAAAAAAAAAAAAAAAAAAAAAAA
>NW_019664813.1:0-262 GCF_002806865.2 Cucurbita pepo subsp. pepo
ATTCAATGCAGAAACTGCAACCAAAAGAATTGTAAGTAATTTGTTTCGTGGACCATACAAGTACACGACGAGCCCATGCAAAGGGTCTAGTTAAGATATGCCAAATTCCATCAAGTATACAGATAGAATCTAATTATACATGTGAGATCCGACATTGGTTGGAGAGGGAACAAAGCATCCCTTATAAGGGTGCAGAGGGTTGTGGACCATACAAGTACGCAACGAGCCCGTGCAAAGGGTTTAGTTAAGATATGTCAAATTC
>NW_019664814.1:0-262 GCF_002806865.2 Cucurbita pepo subsp. pepo
AACACCACTCTCAATCTCTTTCTCATTCTTGCTTTCAAAAATCCTTTTACAAATCCTCTCTCCCCCATTTTCTAAATCTTCTCTGCAAATCGGGGCTCGAGGTTTGAATACACGTTGCCCGACCGTAGGCAACGTGATTCAAAGTTGGCTTCACTCACTCAATGTTGAGAGTGAGTGCCGCACAATCGCCAAATCCGCTGCCAAGAAACGGCGATTGTAATAGTTGGTATCAGAGCCTAGTTGGCTCCAAAGGGACTGATAG
>NW_019664815.1:0-262 GCF_002806865.2 Cucurbita pepo subsp. pepo
AAAAAAAAAATATGACTTTTGTTTTTACAATTAAAAACCTATTTATTAATTAATAATAATAATATTAGGTGGCAGTACACATGTCCCATGTTTTTGCAATTTCGTTTTTAAAAAATTAGGGTTTTATTGGTACTGCTCTGACTTTGGTGAATAATTTTAAAATTATTTTCCCTACATTAAATAGTTCTTAATTTTGTCAAATTATTTTATTTCTCCATTCCAATTAATAAATATGACTAAATCGCTTTATTCATTTTTTTTT
>NW_019664816.1:0-262 GCF_002806865.2 Cucurbita pepo subsp. pepo
TTTTTTTTCTATTACACTGAGTTTGAGCAATATTATTAGGATGGGTGAAATGATAGCATTCCTAGAGATATTTGACAACAGAAATGGAGCCTGGTGGATGAAGGTAAAATGATCGTAAATCGTCGGTATAAGATACTAATGAAGACTAGCCAACCCACCTCTTCATTTACAGTACTCGTAGACCTAGCGTGACTATGACATACAAGATTTGGGCGTGTGAATTTTAATGTGCTCAATTTGAATAGAGAAAAAAGATGACTCT
>NW_019664817.1:0-262 GCF_002806865.2 Cucurbita pepo subsp. pepo
CTACAATTTTTTTAAATTTTAAGTCCATCTAAGATCATCTATTGCAAAAATAGTCTAGAGCATTTATGTTTTCCTATAAAGGTGCAGCAATATGTATTTCTTCTATCTTCCCCGGCCCCTTGCTCTTTCTTTTTCTATGGTAGATCCTTGATGGTTTAAATTGAACTATTTGCTTATCTTTTGAACTTGACTCTCTCTACAAATGAAAATCAAATAGGATGCATCGTCAGCCAGACCATGTTATGGCTTTCTTATTGGCGGA
>NW_019664818.1:0-262 GCF_002806865.2 Cucurbita pepo subsp. pepo
TACCAGCAATACATTGACAGTACCATTAATTTTTTTGTGATGGTGACGCAAACTTGGAGACATGGTGATCTTGGTTGAATATCTTTTTGCAAGGCTCAGATTTAAATTTGGGGGAAACAGCTACTGTTGGCATCAATGTGAGCAGCGAGACAGTGGTGGACTAGGCCAAGAGGATTGGGTGTATGGTAAAAAATCTTCCTATTTCCTACTTGGAATTCCCATTAGGTGGCAATCCTCAAGCTATCAACTTTTGGGAGCCGTT
>NW_019664819.1:0-262 GCF_002806865.2 Cucurbita pepo subsp. pepo
AATAGACTAAATTCATAGACTAAAACGAATAGACTAAAAGGGCTTGGGTCGATACGAATAGACTAAATTCATTCTTACTGAGCCTCAAATTATAAAAAATCAAGATTCATAGTCGTAAAACCAAGCCCTACGCCCACAAAGAGTCTTGAACCGAACAAGCTAAAGAGTCCATGAGGCCAACTACAACCTTGGTCGAATATGAGCTCGAGAGGTGCACAATTTGTATGTCATTATAACGATTGTGTGACATTTGTTCTAATAC
>NW_019664820.1:0-262 GCF_002806865.2 Cucurbita pepo subsp. pepo
CACCATCACTTATCTTCCTTTTTCGTCGGATGGTAAGTTCTTCCCCTTCTCAATCACTTTCTTTTTGATATTTCTTGTTATTTCCCATTAATAATGTGAAAACCCCATCAAATATGAAAAGTCCCTATGAAGCCCATTAAGAATATGAAAAGTCCCTATGAAGCCCATTAAGAATATGAAAAGTCCCTATGAAGCCCATTAAGAATATGAAAAGTCCCTATGAAGCCCATTAAGAATATGAAAAGTCCCTATGAAGCCCATT
>NW_019664821.1:0-262 GCF_002806865.2 Cucurbita pepo subsp. pepo
GAGCCAGGCGGAGTCAGAGCTAGGCGGAAGTCAGAGCCAGATGGAAGTCAGAGCCAGGCGGAAGTCAGAGCCAGGCGGAAATCAGTGCCAGGCGGAAATCAGAGCCAGGCGGAGTCAGAGCCAGGCGAAGTCAGAGCTAGGCGGAGTTAGAGCTAGGCGTAAGTGAAAGCCAGGCGAAAGTCAGAGCCAGGCGGAACGAAATTCACCACGATCTGTGAAGCTGTTAAGTTCAAAGATTGGAACTGAGAAGTTCGATGGATCC
>NW_019664822.1:0-262 GCF_002806865.2 Cucurbita pepo subsp. pepo
ATGGAGAAATGGATTTATATTTGGGCCTGGGCTTGGGCCTTGTAACTCAAAAGTCAAGTCAGGTAAATTAATCAAATTTATTTTAATTACAAAATATTAAAGTAATGAATGATTGATAATGAAATATATAGTTTTATTTCATGGAAATTAATACTAATGATTTAAACAAACCAGAAAAAATGGAACATATTTAAGAATAGATTTTCCGTGTAAAACATTCCAACTTGAAAGTGGTCAACCTGGTATGATAGATTTGGTTCAA
>NW_019664823.1:0-262 GCF_002806865.2 Cucurbita pepo subsp. pepo
AAATTAGTGTAATAATTTCAAAATTAAGTAAGATATAAAAAAGTTACGAATAATAGGTTAAACTCAATTTACCTCTGACTCTTGAAAATTTAAATAAAAATCTTTTCAACTCTTTCCAAAGATTAGACCAAACCATAACACTCTCCTATTTACGAGTTAACCTCCTCTAACTCTTTCTATGAAATAGAGCAAAACCGCAATACTGCTCTATTTATGAGTTCAAAGAGCAAACTCAATCTTTTCTATGACTTAAGATCTAATC
>NW_019664824.1:0-262 GCF_002806865.2 Cucurbita pepo subsp. pepo
ATAAGTTTTGTGATTTTCTCCTAACTTTAGATGCATTTATCTTTTTCCACGGCAGATAAAATAGATTATCAGAATGTAACTCTTCAAATTTGGTAAAGGAAGAAAGTTGAATTGAGTTAGGTAGAAAAAGATATGAAAATCAAAAGAAATAAAGAAACATTATAGGGCGTGAAGGATTGCACTCGAATGAGCACATGTCAACTAGAGAAAAATGCAAAGAATGTGATTTGTACTCCAAGTGATTGATAGAGTTATCTCCTTG
>NW_019664825.1:0-262 GCF_002806865.2 Cucurbita pepo subsp. pepo
TTGAATCTTTTTGTTCAAAAAATGGTCCTAATTTCTATAATTTACCAATTAATCAAAACACTATCACATTAATAAAAAAACCTTGTAAAATTTTAAAAAAAATAAATCTTGGAAAAGATTCTATCTTACCTTTTTTATCTGGTGAAACATTGAAATGGTCTATTCTTTAAATATTACTGTTATATTTTTGAACTTTAACGATATTAATTCTATAGTTTTCCATTAATGTCGTAAATAGTATTATTATTAAAAGATTTATAAA
>NW_019664826.1:0-262 GCF_002806865.2 Cucurbita pepo subsp. pepo
AGGGAGATTAATGCTCAAAGGATAGAAACTCCAAAAAGGAGTGAAAGAACAAAAACAAAGGAAAATACATAGGAGAATACCTCGATGAGAAAGGAAGTAATAACTTAGAAATAAAGCTCAGATAGACTATAAGAGCTACAAAAACAAAACTAACTAGCCATGAAAAAAGCTGGCTTCAGAAGGCTTTTAAAAAAGATTCCACTACTCAACCCTTCCAACACCAAATGCCAGAGATAATAATCTAAGCCTTATAAACGGAGAC
>NW_019664827.1:0-262 GCF_002806865.2 Cucurbita pepo subsp. pepo
TAGTTCTCACAGATATGGAGCGTTGAAGAAGGGTTGTTGAGTAATTGGCATCCACATGGCTGAACACAATGGAAGCGCCCGCAAGCGCAGCGGCGGCCTCCGCAGCGGCTTCGGTGCCTTGCGAAGTAGGCGTTATCTTGTAAAGCGTTCGAGGAGTGTCCATGTCCTCCGGCCTCTCCCAGCACCGATGATCGCCATTTGCATCTCCTACCTGTGCAAATATATTTCATGTCTTTTTAGAATATATTTCTACCTTTTTGTG
>NW_019664829.1:0-262 GCF_002806865.2 Cucurbita pepo subsp. pepo
CCCAATCGTTAAATTAGATATTAAAATATGTTGATTATTGATGAAAATCTTCGATCTCTTGTTGAAGAAAAAAAAATTTGTTCAAATCTTAATATGCTAGACAATTTCTGCTTGCAAGTACGTCTATCAAATGAATTCTATCGACTACAGAAAGATTCTGAACGCATTATAAAATATGGGTATGATGATGTACATGAACTGTATCAGGAGAAAGAGAAAGATGATAATTCTATTATTCTAAGACCTGGTGAACAAGTTTTAG
>NW_019664830.1:0-262 GCF_002806865.2 Cucurbita pepo subsp. pepo
TCACAATATTTCACTCTTTGCATAATTTACATAATGAGGTAACATAGACTTTCACCAAAAAGGAATTTTACCCAGTAGTAATTTACTGGATTGAATAGTTTTGAAAAGCTTTGGATGGATCACAAGGAGGAGCCATATGAAGCTTGATTGATTCAAAGGTTTCTTCCCATGAGGAGCATTTGTTGTCAAAGATCTTCTTCTAAAACCAAATTCCCTTTGGTACTTGACAATTTTGATCCAAAGAATCCAAGCTTTTCCTTCG
>NW_019664832.1:0-262 GCF_002806865.2 Cucurbita pepo subsp. pepo
TTTTTTTTTTTTTTTTTTTTTTTGTGAAGATATTTTGTTCGTAAAAGTTAAGAGAAATGATATTTGACGGTCTGAAACAATGCATTTTACGAAAAGAAAAACTTTATATTAAAAACAAAGTGAGATAAATTAAAGCGATGACAATAATATGTCACAAACATGTAGATATTACATAAATATATACATTAAGGCTTTGTTTTTAGTGAACATTTATTTAGCATTTTATTGGAGCATTGGGTTAATATAAAGTTAGTAGCCAAAT
>NW_019664833.1:0-262 GCF_002806865.2 Cucurbita pepo subsp. pepo
TCTCTAATTCTTTGGGGCCTATGGAGTCTTCGAATAGTCTCTCTTAATTGAGGCTCGACACCTTTTCTAGAGTCCTCGAGTAAAGGGTCTTTATTCGACACTTGAAGATTCTATTGACATGGCTAAGTCAAGGGCATGACTTTGATACTAAGTCGTTGTACAATGGTATAATATAGTCCACTTTGAGCATAAGTTTTTGGGGCTTTTCTCTACGAGCCTCGCACCCATGAACATATATTTTTTACTTATAAACCTATGATCA
>NW_019664834.1:0-262 GCF_002806865.2 Cucurbita pepo subsp. pepo
GCTCTGAAACTGAAGGTGGAAGAAGTTAACAATGGCGGAATTTGGAGGATTAGAAACGGAGACACACAACGGAAGAAACTTCCTTCTGTAACACAGTACCAAACAATTTACCAATACGGCGTCGTGTGAGCTGTCCACTCCCACACCAAAATCAAAATCCAAACTAAATTAAAAAAATAAGCGGGCCCCACACGGCCCCCCAATTTCTCCGCTTATTTCTCCTCTTTCTTTCACATTCCATTATTTTACTTCTTTATTTATT
>NW_019664835.1:0-262 GCF_002806865.2 Cucurbita pepo subsp. pepo
ATTGATAAGTTTTCTAGAATTAATCTGTGTAATTTAATAATTATTTTTTATTATTTATTTTACAACCTCTCTTAAATATTTAAACTCAAAATTCAAACATATTTTTAAAATTAAATTATAAATTTAGTTGATTTTTAAAAAATACATAAATACATAATTTTATATATTAACATTCTACTTTTATTAATAATAAAAGTAGAATAAATTACCTAAACAAGAAAAGCAAATTCTCCAATTTGAGCTAGCAAAATGCCACATCAGC
>NW_019664836.1:0-262 GCF_002806865.2 Cucurbita pepo subsp. pepo
TCCTGCGCCTGTAGATTCTTCTTGTTCAACCTAGAGAGATTAGAATATGAATAGGGGAGGAACCAGCTAATAGTCCCGGATGCTTTGCCTGTCCTACGTAAGATTAATCTCCCAGTGGGGTGGAAAAGTTTCATTTTTCATGGTCTAGCCGGAGGGAGTGATAAGTCTCGAAAAAGGCAAGCTGGGCGAAGGAGCAAAAGCAGTGAGACCCGTANAAAACTTCTTGTGATGAATTAGTCCTACTACTCAAAGTCGTCATCAA
>NW_019664837.1:0-262 GCF_002806865.2 Cucurbita pepo subsp. pepo
TTTATTTTAAAAAAAAGAGACTGATCTGGCATTTAACTTACTTAATGCACGAGTTTAGATGACCATCGGATTGTATTATTATGATTGAAACTGTAATCAAAATGAACAGCTTTTATTAGTTAAGTGAAGGATCGCTAACAAGAGCCAGGATAGTAATATGGTACAATTCTGGTGTACGGAGAACAGATTTGTCAGAGACTTTGAACGATCTACTCCTGGAGGGAGTGAATTAAAAAAAAAAAAAAAAAAAAAAAAAAAAAAA
>NW_019664838.1:0-262 GCF_002806865.2 Cucurbita pepo subsp. pepo
TAACGAGTAAAAGTTCATTCAAAACTCTCTCTTCAAATAATAAAATTAAGGTTTCCAAGTATTAAAGCCACATCGCAATGCCTGTTTGTGAGAAGAAGATACTTCGTTTTTTTCTTTAAAGAGTGAGCTGAAAGAGATTCAAAATATGTCAGCTGAAATCAAGTTCGTCAACCGGCAATTCCTAAGTTTGATGGCCATTATGATCATTGGNATTTCTTCGCTCAAAGGAATATTGGTCTTTGGTGGAGACCGGAATCCCTGT
>NW_019664839.1:0-262 GCF_002806865.2 Cucurbita pepo subsp. pepo
AAAGTCCAGTGGAGAAGCCCAATAGGCCTTTTTTAGGTTATAGACTCGCTCTGGTTCTGCCAATACTTTAATGGGCCAGCCCAAGGCTCAACTCATTTGTTCATAAGCCCAAACGGCCCGCAACGAACATGAAAGGTTCAGGGCAGTAAGTCTCACGCGTCTCACACTAAATTAATTGAACCACACATGACGCACTAACCAAGTAAACGCTACTTCATTTAATTCTTTTTTTATAAAAAAAAAAAAAAAAAAAAAAAAAAAA
>NW_019664840.1:0-262 GCF_002806865.2 Cucurbita pepo subsp. pepo
ACCCCTTACCTTGTTTAAGATCTTTGCTCCAATAGGCTGAGTCGAGATTCGATGGATTTTGTTCAGATGGTCACTGTTGATCATCTTATTCTTGTCATAATGGCAGTTTCGTAATTATCCATATCTTCAAGGGTCATTAGGTAGTTTGTCACTTTCGGAATATATTATTACTATTTTTCNTTTCGGAATATATTATTACTATTTTTCTATAAAAAAAAATCCATTGGGTCTTACATGGATGACTTTTCTTCATTTTTTGGTG
>NW_019664841.1:0-262 GCF_002806865.2 Cucurbita pepo subsp. pepo
TGGAGTTTTATAGAATTACTTATTTTGGAGTTTTATAGAATAAGTTATTTTGGAGTTTTATAGAATTATTGTAGAAGTTATTTTGGAGTTTTATAGAATTACTTATTTTGGAGTTTTATAGAATTACTGTAGAAGTTATTTTGAAGTTAATTACTGTACAGAGAAGAAAAAAGAAAGTTAATTACTGTAGAGAGAAGAAAAAAGAATANGTTATTTTGGAATTTTATAGAATTACTGTAGAAGTTATTTTGGAGTTTTATAG
>NW_019664842.1:0-262 GCF_002806865.2 Cucurbita pepo subsp. pepo
TCTGGTGACGTGCAATGCATTCTGCTTGATTAAGCCCTAAGGGAGTACGTATATGAGCCTGCCTGGTGGGTTCATGTTTGCATATGTGGATCGTAGGTGGATAAGTACTACATATCAAACCTTGCCCAAAACTGGAAAGAGTCTATAGTCATGTTACTGTTCTAAAAGATAGGTCCCAATCATGTTAGGTGTGTGATTGCATTACTAACNCTCCATGGTCCTCCAACAGATGTACCGTCACACGTTAGGTATGCTTTTTAAA
>NW_019664843.1:0-262 GCF_002806865.2 Cucurbita pepo subsp. pepo
TTCACAGTTGGCAAGAATGGAGTAGAAGTAACTTCTTGCTCGGGAGTTGAAGGAATCCTTAATTTGAAGGATAAGAAACCGTAGATACGAATTTGAAACTTACCCCTAATTTGAGCCCAAAACGGATTTTCTTAAATTGGGCTTGTTCTTGAGGTTATTTCTCTTCGTTGTCTTCTATGGAAACATTTCTTGGAGGTGCGATTGGGATCGTCCNTTTTTCGTTTATGCTCTTCAATGGCGAATTGGATTGGGGGAACGATTT
>NW_019664844.1:0-262 GCF_002806865.2 Cucurbita pepo subsp. pepo
TTATCATACTGAGATACAAATTTGCATGTATTAGGCTTAGGGGGGATGGTTTAACAAATATTGTTTTAGAACTTTGAAGTAGTAGAATAGTCATCAACATAGCCTAATCCTCTTTTATCACCATAAGGCTTGCCTATTCAATTATTTTATCTAATTTTTGAGCACCTATAGTTAAATTTTTATAATAGACTCCTTAGCCTTACCAAGTTCTTACATAGNGCCTATTCAATTATTTTATCTAATTTTTGAGCACCTATAGTTA
>NW_019664845.1:0-262 GCF_002806865.2 Cucurbita pepo subsp. pepo
CTTCAACAAAAGCTTGGATCGTTGGGCTGAGGATTAGGGGTTGCCTTATCAATTTGGTATCAGAGCATTGGTTGCATCTTTGTGGCCGACTCTAGAATTGATTTTATCTTTAATTTCCGCTATTGTTTATCGTTTCTTTAAATCTGTCATTTATTTTCTTATTGCCATTTCCATCGTTCTTCATTATCTTTCTATTTTGTTCTNGATAAGATAATGAATTGACAAGGGGAATAAGATTCAGATTACCTTGTTGATCTAATAT
>NW_019664846.1:0-262 GCF_002806865.2 Cucurbita pepo subsp. pepo
ACCGGTTACAACAGCCCAAGTCCACTGCTAATAGATATTGTTTGCTTTGATCTGTTACAATAGTCCGAGCTTACTGTTAACAAAAATTGTCTTCTTTGATATGTTACAACCGTCCAAGCCCACCGCTATAAAATATTGTCCGTTTTGAGCCGTTACATATTGCTCTCAACCTCACGGTTTTNACTTGGGAGAAGTTTCTACGACATTATAAGGAATATTTTGTTCCCCTCTCCAACCGATGTGAGATCCCACAGTTACATTT
>NW_019664847.1:0-262 GCF_002806865.2 Cucurbita pepo subsp. pepo
CTTAAATCGTTCCTACTCCATTGCTCCTCCTTCTGGGTTCATACTTTTCTTGTTATCCCTCCACCACACCTCTGCATCCTTCTATAAGACGAATGTCCCGCAGGCAACCTTTTGATTACATGGGCACTCCATCGATTCAAATATGGTTTCTACAGCTGGAATCCACATTTGGGCCTCTATTAGATCTTTTGAGGTACTGGTGAATNTCTTCAACCAATTTTCCCCTCTGGTAGGTTGCAGAGGGTTAGCCGAGGCATTTGCC
>NW_019664848.1:0-262 GCF_002806865.2 Cucurbita pepo subsp. pepo
TCTCCTTTTTCCTTCCCGTTCTCGTTTCTTTGCAGGTGTTTCAGGGTGGCTGAAGGTCAGGGACGCGATCTTTTGGCATCCCAGCCCTCAGCCGCCCTTTGTGGGTCGTGTGCGAGCACGCCGGAGTTTTCGGCTCTGCCGACGACCATCATTATNTTATTATTTTTTTTTGGGTTCCGTTACATTACCTACCCCTTAAAATAACTTTCGTCCTTATGATCCATATGGGAGAAAATGCTCATCACGATCCATATGACCTTTG
>NW_019664849.1:0-262 GCF_002806865.2 Cucurbita pepo subsp. pepo
GGGAGGAATCGGGGAAGAAGAAGCTGCCCTCTTCTTCCCCCATGCAGCCCGGCCCGGCACGGACGCACGATCCATCAAGGGCTTGCGCTCAGTACGGGCCAGCCTGCGACAGCCGGCCCAGTGCGGTCTTATTGAGCCGAGCCCTCTTCGAATAATTATCCGNCCGAGCCCTCTTCGAATAATTATCCGTTTTGACTCCGATTTTGGCACCGCTTTCACCTGTATTCCTGTTTTTCTAACGTAGATATTATTCGAGGAGTTT
>NW_019664850.1:0-262 GCF_002806865.2 Cucurbita pepo subsp. pepo
ACCTTTGTCTCTATGTTTCCGTCGCGTGAGAACGTCTGGTCATGAGCGGCATGTGTTTGATGAGCAAAGTCACAGAGGACACGACTCTCTATCCTAAATGTCTATAGGACCTATAACCTGGCTGCTTTGATACCAAATTTGTCACGACTNCTGTATTTTACTATGGATCGTGGCTAACGACAAGACACAAATGCACAAAATTCTTTAAATATGAAATAGAGAAATTTTAAATTCCAAAAAAGTTTTCCAACGACAAACAAAC
>NW_019664851.1:0-262 GCF_002806865.2 Cucurbita pepo subsp. pepo
GTTGAAAATGAATTCATTTTGTAAATATGAAAATATTTGTGCTTGATTTGTTCCACTTTTATAATAGTAAAATTAGGTTCGATTGTCAATTACACCCACTAAAACTAAAGAAACATATTATTGTTATATTGGAATGGGTAACCACCACCATGTTAAGGTGNTATTTTAGTTATTTTCAAAACCACCAATGGGAGCTATTGTTAACCATCTGTCGTTAGCAATAACACCGGTTCTAATGTGTAATGCAATGGTCCTTTAAATT
>NW_019664852.1:0-262 GCF_002806865.2 Cucurbita pepo subsp. pepo
AAACCTACTTTTAGCTTTTATGTTTAATATAGTTGATGTATGTGAACGGTTCAATTAAGTTTTTATTTTTTTATTTTTTTATATTTAATATATCTAATATATTAAATAAACACTTTAAATTAAATATATTTTTCTCCATTTGTATTTATTAAACATATTAAATATTTATTCCAACCCTTGAAATTAGATCTATTTTCTTACCTTAAATTTTAATTTGTNCCTTAAATTTTAATTTGTATCCTTCAAATTTTTCTTTTAACTA
>NW_019664853.1:0-262 GCF_002806865.2 Cucurbita pepo subsp. pepo
TCAAACATTAGGTCTTTGATTGGAAACCTATCCAGGGGAGCACCGATTTCTTCAATTCCATCAATGGTCTTCCCACTATTTTTTGGTGCATGACCAGTTTTTTATACAATTCACCTTCAAGCGCCACCATAGTTTTGCATCGTCCATGAGATGCATCGNGTCCATGAGATGCATCGTGGAGCAATGTAACTCTCAGGTCCGCTGAGCAAGTTCCTGTAGTTTTGAAGTATAATATCCAAACATATTAACGTATTTGATATTT
>NW_019664854.1:0-262 GCF_002806865.2 Cucurbita pepo subsp. pepo
GCCTATCCCGAAAGAAAATGGGATAATAGAAAGAATGGTAATCGCGGGAGCTATAGGATTGGTTTTCTCCGACCGGTAGCAGCTGGGTTTCCCCATCTCTCCTAAACTTCCCCCCGTCTGCGGCCCGAGCTGTATGAGGCAGAAACTCGTCTCACGTACGGTTCGGAGGCCGAGCCCCACCCCAGCAGTAATGGTGCGGCTTAGGTCAACTAACACANATTTTGTTTGCGAGGTATCGACCATTTACATGGACCTACTTCTC
>NW_019664855.1:0-262 GCF_002806865.2 Cucurbita pepo subsp. pepo
ATAATAAAAATAAAAAGGGAAGATTTGGAAGTAGGAATAGAATAACGAAATTGAATAATACCTTCTTCAAAATAATTACATAAGAAGAGGAAACATTGAGGAAAGATTTGTTGAACAGAATTTAACAGTAAAACAGGAAATATCAGAGTGTATGAGCTCCTTTAAATTTTGTCTAACAGGNGAACAGAATTTAACAGTAAAACAGGAAATATCAGAGTGTATGAGCTCCTTTAAATTTTGTCTAACAGGAAATATCATAATT
>NW_019664856.1:0-262 GCF_002806865.2 Cucurbita pepo subsp. pepo
GAACTGTAAACTCATTCACCTGTCGGTTTAACAATTCTTTCAACTTCACTCAATAACCTCTCCCTAAAAACACGGTAAAGTGGCTTCGCTCATTCCCCTATGTATTCTTGAACTGTAAACTCATTCACCTTCTTGCTTGAACTCCTTCCCCTGTCCCTTCTTTCCTTTCCCTGACGTACTCTCCTGTAAACNTACTTCCCTTCCCTGGAACTCAAGAAAGGGAAGCTGATGAACCTGCCCTTGAACCTCTAGTCTATTTCGT
>NW_019664857.1:0-262 GCF_002806865.2 Cucurbita pepo subsp. pepo
GGGTATGAATAAGATCAGCAGGAAAAACAATGCATAGGGCTACGGCAGTCTTGCAGAAAAAAGAGATTTTGTCTTCTTCAGTTAGTACAAATTAGATCGATATCGACAATCCAGTTTCCCAGGAAGGAGGCCTAGAAAAGGTCAGCGGAGAAATCACAAAATACCTGCTTTTGACGCTACGGCCGACCCGGGATGCTACTCACGAGCTNATGTGGTGGCATGGGAACCACTGAATGGGGGCGGTTTGAATCTCATCGCTGGC
>NW_019664858.1:0-262 GCF_002806865.2 Cucurbita pepo subsp. pepo
ATATCAATAAGCTCAGCCAATTAACTAGAACAATCAAACTCAAGCTTTAGGAATTTCATATGCAGTGTAAAAAAAAGAAAGATTAATCCCCCAGAATATATGCATTTACGGGTCTACGCCCTCGTCAAGGACTAGAGTTGAACTATTTTCCCACTTTCTCTGGTCTGAGATCAAACTATATATCTAACTCCGAATTTCNAAAGCTTGATAGCGAGATCTCCTGATAAGACAAGGAATCAATACAAGGGGAATAAGATTCGGA
>NW_019664859.1:0-262 GCF_002806865.2 Cucurbita pepo subsp. pepo
TATCATCAAAATACATGACAACATGTTTTCCAAAATATTCTTTCAGTGATTCATGAAGCACCTAAATATGCTAGGAGCATTAGTTAACCCAAAAGGCATAACTAATTGCTGATCAATTAAATGTATGAGGTTGTTGATCAATTAAAGGTATGCGCTTAACTAATTGATCATCACATGCATCTGCAGAATTCAAAGNTAAACGCATGAACTTAACTAATTTTATCACGCTTCTACGGTAAGTTTTCATGGGTTAGCTAGTAGC
>NW_019664860.1:0-262 GCF_002806865.2 Cucurbita pepo subsp. pepo
TTTATAGATCCAACCTTAATTTTAATTTTGAAAAAGATGATGATGAATTCGTGGCCCACTGGCAATTAATTTTTTTTTCCAATAATTATTTATTACAACCTTTTCATAATTTTTGAATTGTTAACAATTAAAATTCATATTAATTACATCATCATATGCCTCTTTTATCTCGAGTCAATAATAAGTATTTTAATATATTAAAAATTGTAAAATANAATTAACTTAATTTATTAGTATTTTTGTTTTATATATATTTTTTTTT
>NW_019664861.1:0-262 GCF_002806865.2 Cucurbita pepo subsp. pepo
GCGAAGAGTTCGACGTACTACAAAACACAATGATGAGTTTGCTCAATGGATTGACTGATGAAATCAGATCAACAGTCGACGACCTCCAAGAAAGGATGGCCGCCATGAGCACTCGAATTGAAGTTACCATGAAAGCCGTGGAAGGTGTCACGGCTGGACAAACNGTGGAAGGTGTCACGGCTGGACAAACTAATGCAGGATCCAACAAACTAAGGTTCCACGACCCTAGAGCCTTCAAAGGGAATCGGGACGCCAAAGAGTT
>NW_019664862.1:0-262 GCF_002806865.2 Cucurbita pepo subsp. pepo
TAGTTGGGAGAGCGTCACTGTAGATCTCAAGGTTACGTGTTGGAGTTGAAGGAAGTGTCATATGGCTAACTTTTTTTCAATTTTATTTGATTTTATTTCAATTTTGTCAAACTCACTCAGGTACTCATCTCAATCATTTGAGCCTTGTTGGCCTTCAATAACAATCATTTCAGCCTTGTTGNTCAATAAGAGAGACCTTGGAAATAACCTTTAACTATTCAACTGGATTATCGCATTAACCATTTGAATCACCTCAACCCCA
>NW_019664863.1:0-262 GCF_002806865.2 Cucurbita pepo subsp. pepo
GCTCAGAAACCAAAATAATGATTTGAACTGAGCCCAGGTTCAAACTGGGGACCTCTAGTGTGTGAGCTAGCGTCATAACCAACTACACCACCCAGACAAGCTCAGAAACCAAGATAATGATTTGAAATCGAATCAACAGTATAAACGTTGTTCAGGAAAAAGTAAAAACATAATTTTAAAAATGTCTGAGCACAGGTTCGAACTGNATCGAATCAACAGTATAAACGTTGTTCAGGAAAAAGTAAAAACATAATTTTAAAAA
>NW_019664864.1:0-262 GCF_002806865.2 Cucurbita pepo subsp. pepo
AAGAAGCAACACTAAGACACCTCAAGAAATTGAGGATATGACACATATTCTCTATGTATCAGCAATCGGTAGTCTGATGTATGCCATGTTGTGTACTTGACCCGACATATGCTATGCTGTGGGAATTGTCAGCAGATATCAGTCCAATCCGGAACATGTTCATTGAACTGTCGTTAAAAATATCCTCAAGTATCTTAGCAGAACGAGNAACTGTCGTTAAAAATATCCTCAAGTATCTTAGCAGAACGAGGGACTATATGCT
>NW_019664865.1:0-262 GCF_002806865.2 Cucurbita pepo subsp. pepo
GCTTAAAATCGAAACCCTAATTTAGAAACCCTAATCCAGGATGTTTGAAGCACGTGCAAAAAAAAGCTGTGTAACGCTCGACGTTTTTCAAATTTTTTTTGGGGAATGATCTGGCTTGATGATTTAGAATAGAATGTCGAAGAAACGGTGTGTATAAAGTAGTAAAAGAGTGCTTAAAATTGAAAGCATTATTTGGAAACCCTAATCCAGANAGAATATTCGAAGTATGTGATACAATAATCGAGTAATAGGCGACATTTTA
>NW_019664866.1:0-262 GCF_002806865.2 Cucurbita pepo subsp. pepo
AAACCGGGCTGAAAACAGGTGAGCCGAGCCGAACAGCCACTAGAGCCGCCGGAGAGTCACCGGAGGGAGCCCGAGCCGTTTGCACCGAGTCGAGCCGAGGGACTGCCTGCGCCGCTGTGTGACACGTGGCGGCAGCAGAGAGAGCCATGTCGAGCGGTAGTGTCGGGTCGAAGCGCGGGTCNCGAGCGGTAGTGTCGGGTCGAAGCGCGGGTCGTAGTCCAGTTCGGGTCATGGTTTGGGTCGCGGGCTGTGGAAGGCTACT
>NW_019664867.1:0-262 GCF_002806865.2 Cucurbita pepo subsp. pepo
CTTTGCACCCTCTATCTTCTCCAAACACATCACCATCTTCACTAACCTGCAAGTGAAATGCTATCGTCTTATGTATTTTCTCTTTAAATGATAGACCGGGTTCCTTCGCCAACTGTATTACACTCTGACTATTTCTATTAAGAATCTTCGTGCTGCTTCTTGCCCATTCTTCCAGATAGTCAGTCATCCATATCGTCTTCTTTCCAGCTTNTACACTCTGACTATTTCTATTAAGAATCTTCGTGCTGCTTCTTGCCCATTC
>NW_019664868.1:0-262 GCF_002806865.2 Cucurbita pepo subsp. pepo
CTTATTTTGAATCTAGAGATTCCTTCTAGATAAGGAATTACCAATCCACAAAGATTCTTGATAATTGATGACTTTTTTGCCCTTTTCATTTACTTTTTCCTTTCCAATCATTTTCAAAAGAACGGTAACTCCTTGAAATCACTTGTTAGGGTACACGAGTGACTTGACTAAGTTCTTTGTTCTTGCTTAATCCTTTAATTTTTTNATTTTCAAAAGAACGGTAACTCCTTGAAATCACTTGTTAGGGTACACGAGTGACTTG
>NW_019664869.1:0-262 GCF_002806865.2 Cucurbita pepo subsp. pepo
TGCCTAATCATTCCCCACGAAAGTTTCGAAAAACATGGACATCTCCCCGATTTTTGTAGCACGTGTTTCAAACGTCCTTGTTTGGGGTTTCCGAATTAGGGTTTCGATATTAAGCACTTTTTTACTGCTTTATACACTCCGTTTCTTCAAAATTCTATTCTAAATCATCATGTCTCATCCTAAAAAAGTTCCGAAAAACATGGGCAGTTANTGTGTTTCAAAGGTTCCGGTTTGGGGTTTCCGAATTAGGGTTTAAATTTTA
>NW_019664870.1:0-262 GCF_002806865.2 Cucurbita pepo subsp. pepo
CATGTGGAGACATGTGAGTGGGGGCGTCCTATACAATGAGTGTTGTAGAAGATCGGACCACGAAGAAAACCACTCTCAGTTTATAATGTCGTTTACTGTTGAGACTGATTTTCTTTTCATTCGATAACCTAGGTAACTCGGTTTTAATCTTGAGCTAACCATGAACTCCTGTTTATTCGGAATTATCCTTAGATTTGCACGGGNCTGGCTCTAGTTCCCCAACTCAATAGGCCTCCCATTTTAGGGGTAAGATTGGGTGAAT
>NW_019664871.1:0-262 GCF_002806865.2 Cucurbita pepo subsp. pepo
AACAATAGAAGAGTGTTGAAAATCGAACCCTAATTCAAAAACTCTAATCAGTGACTTTTGAAGTACATGCTAAAAAATCCAAATCACGGTAAACATTTATTGAAATTTCCGTGTGTAATTTTCTGGCACAATTAAGTTTTAAGAAACGGTGTGCATGAAACAATAGAAGAGTGCTGAAAATCGAACCGTAATTCTTAAATCCTAATCTGTGACGTTNTAACAATCTGAGTCACGGTAAACATTTTTTGAAATTTTCGTGTGT
>NW_019664872.1:0-261 GCF_002806865.2 Cucurbita pepo subsp. pepo
TTCTTCTGATCGATCCTTTATTCATCACTTTTTTATTATACGAGCTTGGATCTCTCTCTCTCCCAGCTATTTTCTTCACATTTGGGTTCCTCTTATGAATAAATCATATATTGTTCTTTTTTCTTTCATTTTCTTTTTTTGGAAAATGGAATCAGGAAAGATTTCATTACAGAACTACAAGCTTTACTGGTGATAAGATATCAATCTTTGAGAGGAGACCAGAAATAAGTTATAGAACAAAAATCTTAGAAAGGGATTCCT
>NW_019664873.1:0-261 GCF_002806865.2 Cucurbita pepo subsp. pepo
AACAAAGATCAACCCAATGAAGAAAACTAAGAGATAATCAGATAAACCCAAAGTCAATATCAAGGATGAACATGATTATTCTGTAACGGTCCTAGTCCACTGCTAGTAGATATTGTCTTTTTTTTGGGTTTTTCCTCTCAGGCTTCCTAAAACGCGTCGGCTAAGGAGAGATTTCCACACCGTGTTTCCTTCTCCTCCCGAACCAATGACATAATCTCCCAGCATTTCAGCAGCAAATGCAACTAAGAATCCATCAAAACA
>NW_019664875.1:0-261 GCF_002806865.2 Cucurbita pepo subsp. pepo
ATAATTAAAAGAAGAAGAAACACAGAAGAGACAGAGAGAGAAAATTGTGAATATAATTCAAATGATCTCGAAAATGTTGAAGGGTATTAAACACAGATAAAATAGAATATCTGAAAAATGTTAATGGGTATTAAATGGTTTGTATGAAATAATACTATAACAAACATATATAAATGTCTTAAGACTTAACTCATGCAAAGACTTTACCGTTCGCATGAAGTATAACACATGAATCAATATAAATTAGAGAAACAATTTTGT
>NW_019664876.1:0-261 GCF_002806865.2 Cucurbita pepo subsp. pepo
GGACTGAAATCTACAAAAACACTATTGTATTTGTTACACAGTATAACAAACTTGTGCTCAGTAATTGTTTCTATAGGCTCAAAGGGGCACTTGAAACTAAATATAATGATACATCTACTTCCACCATTTAACAGTTCATATATCAATAACATAAAGTCTGAGATGAGAAGCTAAGAGTAACAAAAGGCTTCTATTAGATTCAAATTATTTTGGACTGGTTGGTTCCACGCTGAAATCCCACAGTTTCTTGGCCAACTACAT
>NW_019664878.1:0-261 GCF_002806865.2 Cucurbita pepo subsp. pepo
CTCCTCTCCAACCAAGGTGGGATCTCACAATCCATCCCCTTGGGGGCCTAGCATCCTTGCTAGCACACTACTCGGTGTCCGACTCTGATACCCATCACTAGCAGATATTGTCCTCTTTGAACTTTCCCTTATGAACTTTCTTTCAAGGTTTTAAAACGCGTCTGCTAGAGATAAGTTTTCACACCTAGTTCTCCTCTCCATCCAATGTGGGATCTCACACTGGTATTAAGTTGTCGTCAAAGCCAGTTAAAGATTAAAAGT
>NW_019664879.1:0-261 GCF_002806865.2 Cucurbita pepo subsp. pepo
ATAACATAATGAATCTGTGATTATGCATACATAATCTCAGTCAATTCTTTCATACATAGCATAGCTTTCATGGCATAGTTTATGGAGGTTTATACATCATAGATTATCGACATCATAACATCTTATGCGACATGACATAGTCACAATATAACTTGGCTTATATACATGACATAACTCAACATAGCATAGCAACGAACAACATAGCATAGCATATCTTTCATACATATAACATGTGCGAGGGGCACAAGACACGCGTCATTA
>NW_019664880.1:0-261 GCF_002806865.2 Cucurbita pepo subsp. pepo
CCCATAACCAAAATGATCAAACTAGATGTTGGAACGCTCTATTCATGCCACGAAAGGGATCCTCGATGATTATACGTTCATCTAAGGTACATTTCGCGTCCTCCTACGTACACCATTGTCGGTAACAAGAGAGGAACCTCGATTTTTTAGAGTTTCATGGATCTATAATTGTAGGCGTTTTCAAGTCACGAGATGTCAGGAAAGGGTAGAATAGAGGCTAATAGAGAAGTAGAGGAAGAAAAAGGATGAAAAATGGTTTCA
>NW_019664881.1:0-261 GCF_002806865.2 Cucurbita pepo subsp. pepo
AAGTAAAGGTAATTAACTCCAATAAGAATAAGTCGTTCCTGTAAGATCCAAAATGTCTTAGGAAAGAAATTAAGGATTTAAGTACGGAGAAGAGTCTTAAGCAAGTCACTTAAAGTAAATTTAAGGATTTAAGGCCTTTGGAAAAGGATTGGGAAGGAAAAAGTAAGCCAAAGGACAAAAAGGTCATTTTATTAATTTTTAAGGAACTTTCCCGACTTTTAATTCCTTATAGAAGGAATTTTAAGATGCACAAGAAGGAAA
>NW_019664882.1:0-261 GCF_002806865.2 Cucurbita pepo subsp. pepo
ATTGGACATATTATATGATATTATTTATGTGAAATATATAAATTTTTTAAAAAGTGATGATTTTGTTCTTATTTGCAAAATTTTAATATAATTTCATAACCCAAAATAAATTTATTTGAAAAATATGAAAACAAAAAGAAAAAGACCAAAATTGAAAATGTATTTGATTTTTAAAAATCAGAGAGATTCCGGGAATAGAACTAAAAATTCTTTATACGGGTATGAAAATCTGTCTAGTAGACACCCTTTAAAATTTTTTAG
>NW_019664883.1:0-261 GCF_002806865.2 Cucurbita pepo subsp. pepo
TTCTCAAACTCCGTCATTGCCATGTATAGCACATTTCGCATTGTATGGTACTGTCGAAAACAAAGATAATATTCCAAATATCAGAACGATCAGTCATGTCGTCGAACCAAAATTCGTAGCAGGAACGAGCGGATACTAAAAAAGCACATACTAAGGATAGTATATTAGATTTCATTTCACCTTTAGCAAGTGAGAGCAAGCAGCCTCACTAGCAGTTCTAGACCATGACTTCCCAATAGTTTTTTTCACAACAAAACTTGA
>NW_019664885.1:0-261 GCF_002806865.2 Cucurbita pepo subsp. pepo
AGATTAATAGTTTTTAAGATAGGAAAAAGAAAAGAAAAAGAAGGAGTTTCCAGGCAGATACCACGGCGTAATATAAGCAAGCACAGGATAATCATAATGGCGAGAAGTATTTTCAGCGACGTTTGAGTGCTCCTGCACAAAATAGAAGCCCTTGACAACTGAATAACCTACTCGCAGAAACAAATTAAACGAACAACGCTATCCTTTATCGGATAACTAGGCACATCAAAGAGAAAGTGAGGAATGCGCCGATCTCAGAAA
>NW_019664886.1:0-261 GCF_002806865.2 Cucurbita pepo subsp. pepo
TCTAGGCCAAGGTCTCTCATAACGCAACGTCGCATCCTATCATCATCTTGGTTCCCAGCAACATGACTCATGCATCGTGATGTCGTCTCATGTCTAGGGATAGCTTGACCATCTTGGCTTGCTCAGACATGCCTATCGAAACCGACTCATGTGTCACTCATCTCACTGGGACATCCTGAATATCCATCCATCTGGATTCTCATTGGAGCATAAATCCCCCTGTGTTCATGTCATGTCATTTATGGACTCCATACCAGATAG
>NW_019664887.1:0-261 GCF_002806865.2 Cucurbita pepo subsp. pepo
CATTGAAAATAATGGATCGGGGTTGCTAAGTCGAAAGGGCTCTGATACCATGTGAATATTTACTTAAAAAAAACCAGCCTTGTGGTAGATGTTCTCTATTTATAATCATTTATAAATCAAATAAATTAAAAAGGATATGAAAAAAATAATACATGATATTAGCCTACAATAAAAGAACAAAATGACACCTATAGTAACGTAGTGGAAGGAAAATATCTAGATATACCTATAATAAAGAGTCAAATATCATATATATGGTAA
>NW_019664888.1:0-261 GCF_002806865.2 Cucurbita pepo subsp. pepo
AAAAAATCACTATTTTTTAATTAAAGAAATGATATTTTTCTGACAAACATGAAAGTGTTACTTAGAAGGTCACGTGAGGGAGAGGGTCTCGAAAGTGAAGGAAATAAAAAGATTAAAAGTAAGGATGGTTTATTTTCATGAACAAAATTATTAATTTATTTTTAAAAGCAACTTTTATGAAACCTTTTTGGTGTTTAAAAATAATAATTAGCTTAAAATAATGTTTTTCGTGTTTGTTTCAACTTTTAATCTAAAATTATT
>NW_019664889.1:0-261 GCF_002806865.2 Cucurbita pepo subsp. pepo
TTTATATATTTTAAAAAACAGTTGGAAGCGCGTACGGATGGCGCGAGTGGTTGTGGTTTCAAAGCCAAGGCGCCGTCGCAGTGGCTTAACACACGCCCACGGGCTTCAACCTGAATCCCCCAATGATTCTTTCACGGTCCACGAGACGCGTCGGTTGCACGTCGAAGACCAAGTATAACGGCCCCACGCGTCTTTGTCGTCTCCGTTTTACTTTTATTTAACATTTTTCTGACTTTTCTTGAGAGACTATTTTTTTATTAT
>NW_019664891.1:0-261 GCF_002806865.2 Cucurbita pepo subsp. pepo
GACCTGCAATGCTCAGATGGTGATGGTGATCTATTATGCTTATCAAGTGATGGTGACCTTCGTTGTGCAGGTGACGATGATCGACGTTGCCCAGACGAAGATAGTTGATGTGGTGATTTACAATGAGGAGATGGTGAACTATGTTGAGAAGGAGACCGCAACTGATGCACTACTGGAGAAAGAGATTTACGATGTGAAGTAGATCTAGACCTTCTTGAATCAGATGATCTATGTCGAGGAGAGGATGAATCACGATGGTCC
>NW_019664892.1:0-261 GCF_002806865.2 Cucurbita pepo subsp. pepo
TAAGACATACTAAAAGATAGCAAAAATTCATTGGTCATTTGAATAGCAACATGAACTAAAAGTCCTAACAGTACTCGGCAGCAATACCATACAAAAATCATACCGAACAAATGAGAAAAGCACAAGACTCTACTTGACTGGTATGGTATGAAAATATAATTGAGTCAGAAGATATGATTTTTGTAATATCATACTCTGTTTTTGAACGTGCACGATTTTTTTTACTTTTAAGGATATACAAAGGGAATAGTGAATAGGAAC
>NW_019664893.1:0-261 GCF_002806865.2 Cucurbita pepo subsp. pepo
CCATGAAATAGAATATTTTGGTTGTCATGCTCTTGTTTTCATCAAGGGAGTAAAGGTCGAAATCCTTGTTGAGTGGCTTGTATTAGCGTTGACACACGTTGACGAGTCACTACGTGTGGATGCTGCAGAATTTATTTTCTTAAATCCTAAAACTTCTAGTCTTCCATCTCATTTAGAACTTACTTTGTTGAAGAAAGCAATACCATTGAACATGAGGTGTTCCTCTACAGCTTTCCAGATGAAATGGACTAGCTTGTTTAG
>NW_019664894.1:0-261 GCF_002806865.2 Cucurbita pepo subsp. pepo
TCTCCAACCGATGTGGGATCTCACAATCCACCTCCTTTCGGGGTCCAACGTCCTCGTTAGCACTCGTTCCTCTCTCCAATCGATGTGAGATCTCACAATGCACCTAATCATTTGCTAGAATCCCCATAACATGAAACACAATAGAATTGTATATTCCAATATCGAAAGATAAAGTACAATATTAGTAGCGTTTCGAGAGGGCCATTTCTCTCCCAAAGCTCAACCTCGGACAAGTCACCCCTGTCTAATTGCCACTATGCC
>NW_019664895.1:0-261 GCF_002806865.2 Cucurbita pepo subsp. pepo
GAAGTAAGACCGTTTATCCCAACTCAAACAAGTTTCCGTACTGAGTGACCACTGCAACTGGTTCATGCAAATTTGTGTGGTTAAATCACCCCATCATCATTGGGGGTAATAAGTATTTTCTTGTACTTGTCGATGATTATAGTCGTTGGATGTGGATGTACATGCTCAGAGAAAAAGGAGAATCTATGTTAAAGAAATTCAAAAGATTCGTTGAAAAGGGGTATGATCTCAAGTTGAAAACCTTGCGCACAAACCGAGATG
>NW_019664897.1:0-261 GCF_002806865.2 Cucurbita pepo subsp. pepo
CAGGCTCACAAGATTAGCCTTGAGCCTCGGGATAAAGTAGAGGTCGTTCAGCTTGCGGTGCTCGCCGCCCTTGCCGTCGAACAAGATGGTGCCGCGCCTTTCGATCTCGATGATGGAGCCGTCGCCGAACTTGTCCCGTGAATCCTCGAGTCGAGCTTAGAGAACGTAGATCTGGTCCCGGTCATATGGTTTGTTGCCCTCGTGTCGAGGACCCATCACTGGTGCTCACGCTGCTCGCCCCTTTCGCCGATCTGAGTGAAC
>NW_019664898.1:0-261 GCF_002806865.2 Cucurbita pepo subsp. pepo
AAATTACATCCTAAAAATGTAAAGATGTGGGTAACTTAATTTAGGAGCTTCCACCAACCTGTACTTCCCACTTATTTTAATTGTGTGGGTTTAATCGAATAATAGTCACCTAAAAAATAGTTAACTAAAAATTAGGGATCACTTTCACTCAAAGTTAGGGATTTATCTAACACAGCTACTTGACCCGATAAGCAAGATGGTGATGGTGAGTCATGATGTACAAGTAAATGAAGCAAGCGAATGGGACTGGAACAATTCGAC
>NW_019664899.1:0-261 GCF_002806865.2 Cucurbita pepo subsp. pepo
AGACCAAAATCATAAACCATTTGAGATTTGAGAGAGATGCCTCGCAAAACCAAAACGTACCACCCGAGGCCCAAGATATCAAGGGAGCAATTGAGGCTAATCTTCAGAAACCACGACGACAACGGCGACGGCCGCCTCAGCTCCACCGAGCTCACCCAAGCCTTCCACTACATCGGCGCCCTTTTGCCATCATTCAGAGCTTGCCACGCTCTTCTTTACACCGATTCAGACAGAGATGGGTTCATCGATGAGAAGGATTTC
>NW_019664900.1:0-261 GCF_002806865.2 Cucurbita pepo subsp. pepo
AAGGGAAAGCCCAAAAAGGACAATATCTGCTAACGGTGGGCATGGGGTGTTACAAATGTTATTAGAGCTAGATATCGGGCGATGTGCCAGCGAGGAGGCTGAGTCCCTAAGGGGGTGGCACGAGGCAATATGCCAGCAAGGACGCTGGGCCCTGAAGGGGGGTGGATTGATGGTCCCACATTGATTGGAGAAGGGAACGAGTACCAGCGAGGACACTGGGCCCTGAAGGGGGTGGATTGTGAGATCTCACATCGGTTGGGG
>NW_019664901.1:0-261 GCF_002806865.2 Cucurbita pepo subsp. pepo
CAGACTACTCTGAGGGACCCTTTTCTTCCAAGTGTTGAATCTGAGAGATGCCCGAAAATTCCAGCCCCTGCAACAAATTATTTTTAAAAATTCAAAGATAATATTGAAAATTTAATCCGTCAAAAAAGCGTACCAAAGGAAAATGGCAATTGATATCTTCCACTTCTATAAAGTATAAAGCTGCTACCCAAGAAGATAAGCGCAACCCTTTTTGACCCTTATAATACGTCACTTATTCTTTCTGGATTTTGGAATATTCTT
>NW_019664902.1:0-261 GCF_002806865.2 Cucurbita pepo subsp. pepo
TTTTTTAACATAATTGTGGTATGGCATTTTGAAGAGTCGATATTGCGGCATGCAATAATAAGTGCTAGCATTGACCATTGTTACTTCCAAGACATAGGCATGGGATGTAGAGTATTAAAGACACTGTCTAATAAAGACTCCTTCCATTATTATTTAAATAATTATTTGGGGAAGCATGCATTTTATTATTTAAGCAAAAATATTATTTTCTTTTTTAAATGATATTGTCGTTGACTCGGTCAACCTATTCCAACTCAAAAA
>NW_019664903.1:0-261 GCF_002806865.2 Cucurbita pepo subsp. pepo
CTGAAAGTTTAGAGAACTCAGCAACTTCAGTTACATAGTCACACGAGGACTTGAGTAGACGCACACCACAAGGCCAAATACACGAGGTATTTATTGCAAACAATTAACACTAAAGTAGTAGAGCGCGCAAATGATTTGTTCAATCCTGGGAGAGTTCATAAAATTGCAAACTAAATTAAGTCAGACTCGCTAAATAATCCTCATACGACCGATCCCATGGTGCTTACGTAGCAACTAGAAGTTTTCTGGATTAGTTTTCTT
>NW_019664904.1:0-261 GCF_002806865.2 Cucurbita pepo subsp. pepo
TCCCGTATTTATCCTAAAAAATAATATCTCCGTGGAGCATAACTCATCATTAACCGAACCATCTAAAACATTATTTTGTTGAGGTTTTCTAGGAGATGGGAGTGATAATGTTATTCCATTTTCTATCAAATATTCTAGAAATGTCAAATCTAGAGATGAATGAAGTGTTTTGATTGATTAACGTAATCAATTTTTAACTCCAGTATTTTACTCCTTAAATTTTTCAAAGTCTATTGACTATGTTGCATTAGGTAAAGATAC
>NW_019664905.1:0-261 GCF_002806865.2 Cucurbita pepo subsp. pepo
AACTTTCATGAATACATACGTGTCATAACAGTATCTCAAAATCCTGAACTAATCAGGTTAACATAGTAATCAGGTTAACATAAGGTGTATGACATATCACATAGAAGTATTATGCTATCATACGACATGGAAGTCACAACAAGATTCATAACATAACATAAACATCTCATAGAACAACTTACAATATAACATAGCATACGTCGTAGCATCACATAACATAATACACAAACATTAAACAATTACAAGGTACAACACGTGCAA
>NW_019664906.1:0-261 GCF_002806865.2 Cucurbita pepo subsp. pepo
ACCAACCACCGATGATTGCGCAGGACGCGTACAATTAGCTAGGAGTTTACGTATATATTTTAGGGAGTACGTCGGCTAAGGCCTACAAAGTAAGTGGTCCTAACATCATAGGTTATGTAAATTGTATGTTGTATGTTGGCACGTGCCAGTGATTTCGCACGTGTCATAAATTGTATATTTGGACTATTACGATTTAATACGTAAATGTATGTAATGTGAATGTACGCTGTTTTGGAATGATTTGATGTGCTATATATTGTG
>NW_019664907.1:0-261 GCF_002806865.2 Cucurbita pepo subsp. pepo
ATCAGCTATCAGGATTGGATAATTAAATGCTCCAAGATCAACCTATTGATGTTGTTTTTGTGCATGACCGCCGTATCGTGAGCTAGATCTATCATATTTTCATAGGAACCTCTGTTGAATATGACTCACGATCGAAACAAAATATATGAAGTAGAAATAACAACTTGAGTGGAGAAACAATAAAAGAATACACTCTCCAAATGACATGCTTTATTAAATGTTAAGGCCTAAATAGAATTCACCTCGAGGAAAATTAGGAAT
>NW_019664908.1:0-261 GCF_002806865.2 Cucurbita pepo subsp. pepo
ACATTATAAATACTAACACATGAATGGTATACATGAATCCACTGATAGAAATGTAATATTCAGTAAAGATATCAGAGTACTCAACAAAAGTTGTAATCTACAAAACTCATGTAAATCAATTGTTTGCCTAGTTTGATAGTCGTCCACCTAGATTAGAATAAGCACAGGTGGATGAAAATTATAGCAGAATTTGAGCACATGACGACCAACAATATTGTTCTTATTCCCTTCTTTTCTTGTGTGTGTGTGTGTGGGGGGGGG
>NW_019664909.1:0-261 GCF_002806865.2 Cucurbita pepo subsp. pepo
TTTTTTTTTTTTAATTATTTAAAAAAATCATACTTATCCACAATACATGTTATAATACTCAAAACATTCACCCGTCGATATCATTAACATTGGTTATAAATGTCAAATATTTTTAATATTAAAAGTAGGGTACGGTTGGATTGTAAACCTATTTTGGAGTTGGTGGGGTTGATCCTGCTGAATGAAAGTCCCACATCGGCTAATTTAGAGAATGATCAAAGGTTTATAATCAAAGAATACTATCTCCATTGGTACGAGGCC
>NW_019664910.1:0-261 GCF_002806865.2 Cucurbita pepo subsp. pepo
CTTGAATATCTTTGATCTTAATTTGTCCATTCCATTCCTTTCCTTTGGTTCGTGTAAGATGCTTAGTTGATACACATGCATTTTACCACATAATGGAAAATAAGCTGAATGGTTTGCTTATAAAGGAAAAATTTATAGGAAGGTTGAGCTCCTGTAGATTTTCATTATTTTTTTCAGTCAATCAATGTGATCTTAATGGAATTTGCTGTCTGCCATGGTGGAAGTGTTTTTTTTTTTTTTTTTTTTTTTTTTTTTTTTTTT
>NW_019664911.1:0-261 GCF_002806865.2 Cucurbita pepo subsp. pepo
TGAGTATCCTTCAGTGAAGCTGATCTATTAGAACCAGCCATTATTCCCGTCACAGCAGGGAAAAAAAGACCAACCAATGCACTGCAAGAGAAGGACAAAAGTAGAAAGCTAATCCACAAAAATTTCCTCGGCAATAAGTAATCACCATTATACTTTTAACCACTCAAGAAGCTAAAAGAAATGTTAATAGTTATGCACATAAATAGGTAGTTTGAAATTACTACAATCAGTGGTCCATTAGCATCGTGGCAGAGACCGCGG
>NW_019664912.1:0-261 GCF_002806865.2 Cucurbita pepo subsp. pepo
TTTTTTTTTTTTTTTTTTTTTTCTTCCTATTTTTCCTTATTAATTATTATTTATAGCAAATACTTGAAGCCAGTAAAACTATCTGCTATCTACTCCCCTAAGAAGCATGGAAGACTGTCCAGATTGTGATACAAAGAAGAAAAACTACCAATTTTTGAAATGGGCAAGCAAAATCAAGTTGGAAATTTGTACCCAATTGAAGCAAAGAAAGAAAACCAACCAAATGGGCAGCTCAAAAGCTCACTTGAGAATGCTAGCACC
>NW_019664913.1:0-261 GCF_002806865.2 Cucurbita pepo subsp. pepo
AAAGCTCCTCCTTCACTCCTCCCTCCACGCGCTCACCTTCAACGCCGACGCTCCCTCTTCCGTCCTCCACCGCCCACTCGAATCCTACACCTTCGATACCAATGTCGTCATGGTCCTCTCTGTCCTCCTCTGCGCCTTAATTTGTTCATTAGGTCTCAACTCTATCATTAGATGCGCTTTGAAATGCTCTCGTTTTGTCGTCTCTGACGACCCTCACCCCTCCTCCACCACCTCCGCCCCCGTCGGAGTCCACAAGAAAGC
>NW_019664914.1:0-261 GCF_002806865.2 Cucurbita pepo subsp. pepo
ATCCGGTGCATTAGTGCTGGTATGATCGCACCCGACATACAGATTACATTTAACGCATGCGGGGCGGCATGATCGAGGGAACGGTGGGTGCACACACTGTTAGGATCGATATCAGTCGTTAGCTCTAATACCAGTTGTTAGGATCGCACAACAACGCACACGCTCGATCTAGATGAACACAAAGAATGGGATAGAGAAAGTTGCAAGAAGAACTCTGGCTACTTTACCGGATATAGCTTTACCATATATGGCTTTACCAAA
>NW_019664915.1:0-261 GCF_002806865.2 Cucurbita pepo subsp. pepo
CCTTATTAAGCATAGAGAAATGGAAGCATAGAGAAATGGAGATTATCATTACATTAGCTAGTGAAGTGGAGCTACCTTGGTGAAAGTACCCAATATTTATTAGCAAGCGCTGACCAAGAAGAGTTAAAATTACACAACTTTCTTGAATACCTTTTTGTATGTCTGGCTGATACCGGACTACTAAACCCAATCCAACCCCCACTTGTTTTCCTTCTATGGTAGAATATATTTCTTTGGTCACTTATTAGAAGAAAAAAAAAA
>NW_019664916.1:0-261 GCF_002806865.2 Cucurbita pepo subsp. pepo
AAAAAAAAAAAAAAAAAAAAAAAAAAAAAAAAAACTTTCCTCCAAGAAGACAAACGTTTTTGAATCTTAGCCTAGATCGGGTTCCAAAAGACCTTACTCCTTGGGTTACCACCCAACGAAAGGCCAAGCTACTAAGAGAAGAGATGATTAACCTCACACCCAATCAGAGACACTCAAGAGCAAAAAGGCAACCGTTGAAGAAAGATGGAACACTTACCCCTATTGAACTTAAGGCCAAGAAACTTCAAATAAAAACAAAAA
>NW_019664917.1:0-261 GCF_002806865.2 Cucurbita pepo subsp. pepo
ACCGGGAAACATGGACTTGGATATAAAACCACTGAGATTCACGAGACTCATGCAGTTTATACGTTTATTGATTTGGAATAGTCGCGTACCTCAATACACATTATGTTACTTGTAAATGTAACATAAGTACCAGTCTCTATTTAATATCTATTATATAGACACTAACTTGTTTGTCCCACGTTGAGAGCTGTTACAGACCGACTCGAATAAACTAACATAAAATCATTGAGAAGAAAGGCACACAGGCAAAAAAATATTTTA
>NW_019664918.1:0-261 GCF_002806865.2 Cucurbita pepo subsp. pepo
ATATTATAGCAAATATTAAATATTTGTCCTTATCCAAAGCAAAAGTCGTGTAATAATTTGTAAATTCCCAAAGTCCATGCCGCTAATGTGAGTCTTCATACAAAACTCCATCATTTCTGTTGACATATAAGTTTTAATCTTGTGGAATAAACCAAAAAAAAAAAAAAAACATATTTTTAATAGGAAGGCCTTCACATGGGTACAATTAAGTGAAACCTAGATCATGAGAAAATGACAGAAAACACGTGCATCTAATGTCAA
>NW_019664920.1:0-261 GCF_002806865.2 Cucurbita pepo subsp. pepo
ATGTTTGAATAAAAAGATATAAAGATTAAGAGATAAAAAAAACTTAGAGATAATAAGCTTAAAACTTAATTTGCCAAAATAAGGTTTAAGACTATGAATTGATTCAGTGGAGCGGAAAAGGCTTTTGTCTCCATTGTTGTCATCTACTGTATATATTAAAAAATTGCATGGAATTAGCATTATGAACATGATGGGATTAAATTAAAATATTAATAACCTAATCTATTCAGACGAATTAGTCTACTCCACATCAAGATTCCC
>NW_019664921.1:0-261 GCF_002806865.2 Cucurbita pepo subsp. pepo
TTTTGCCGAGTTCCTTCAACATGGTTCTCTCAAGCGCCCTAATATACTCTACTTGTTCACCTGTGTCGGTTTGGGCTACGGTCAGTTCACCAGGAGGATCGCCCTCCCAATTTGAAGTTTTTTCCTGGAAGTTTCTACCTTGTTAACGATGACAAGAGTCGCTACTATAAACAGACTCGCGACTATGGAATGTCAGCTCTCTCGGGACCCCTACTCTAAGCAAAAGACTAAAGGCCCCTACTAAAGACCACTGGAATGAGA
>NW_019664922.1:0-261 GCF_002806865.2 Cucurbita pepo subsp. pepo
ATTTTCATTCTTCTCCTTGCACATTTTCAAAAGTTTCATTCATCTCCCTGCACATGTTCATTCTTCTCCCTTGTTCTTTCTTCTCCTTGCACATTTTTTTTCTTTTCCCTGCACATTTTCATTATTCTCTTTCTTGTCCCTGTACATTTTCTTTTTTCTCATTCTTCTCCCTACACATTTTCTTTTTCTTCTTTCTTCTCCCTGCACATTTTCTTTCTTCTTCTTTCTTCTCCCTGCACATTTTCATTCTTCTCCTTGCAC
>NW_019664923.1:0-261 GCF_002806865.2 Cucurbita pepo subsp. pepo
TGAAATTATTAGTGAGTGAGTTTCTTTGTGTCGTGAGTAGTACTAAGGTATAGCCAACACGATGAGTGATTTTTAAATCATTGGAGGAATCAAGAAACTCATCAACAACAACTACAACATGTGGGCAACATGCAGACAGAACTTTTTGGAGGTCGTTGGTGGCAATGAAACTAAGCCGTCAGAGTAGGATTCTAATGGCACCTTGCGAAAATAGAGAATCAAAACAGGCAAAGTAATGTTTGCCTTGAAGACCACAATTGA
>NW_019664924.1:0-261 GCF_002806865.2 Cucurbita pepo subsp. pepo
CATATTATAGCACAACATGACATAATATAGCATATACAATTGCATATCATAACATATCATAACTCAACGTCATGTTACCTCCATTGAAGTAGGAAATATATATAATTGCAAGTCCTCGCAAGAGACACCCGATCATTTGAAGTTATTATCATTTTCTAAAAACTTTAAGCATTTACTTTAAGGTAAGATCTAAATTTCACAGACAAAAAACGCCCCACTCAAATCATGAGAGGAATAATACTAGAATTTTTACCGGTAAAT
>NW_019664925.1:0-261 GCF_002806865.2 Cucurbita pepo subsp. pepo
ATTTGATCCTAAATTGATTTCTTATAACTATAACTATAAAGTAAAAAGGAAAATCTAAGATAGGATTTTACCGTAATAACAGACCAAAATCTCTCATCTGCATCATATCCTCATTGAAACACCATTTTACTCTTTCCCATATTTGACATTTTTTTCTATTTATTTTTGGATGAACTGTGATAAGATGGGGTTGAGGAAAGAGGATGCAGTTGGGACAGGAGTTAGTGGAGAGAGGTGGGTAAATTTTATTTTTATTTTTAT
>NW_019664926.1:0-261 GCF_002806865.2 Cucurbita pepo subsp. pepo
CTTGTATTGATCTATTTGCATAATTCATTGCAGATTACTTACAGCATTCCATATGCCATGATCTCCTCGCGTGTTGAATCTTTGCAACTTGGTCAAGGTGGGGATTGTGTTGATGTTGCTTTGTTTGAATGAAGGACTAGAGAGTTTCTTATTGTGTTGTTACGTCTTGCAGGTTTGTCTGCGGGTGTCTTGAACTTGGCAATAGTAATTCCTCAGGTGACAATATCCTACATATCTTTTTCTTAATTTTCTTTTGCTTTG
>NW_019664927.1:0-261 GCF_002806865.2 Cucurbita pepo subsp. pepo
TCCTCTGCCGCCACGGCGTTGAACAGCTTGACATTGGGCCGAGCCAGTAGCTTGCTCATGATCGTTGAGGTGAACAGAGCCGCGTGCTTAATTACAACATAGTCCTCTTGCTCGTCGTACTCCACACCAACCTCGTCCAAGAAGCAGTGGGCTGGCTTCCTTACCACCTACCAAGGAACATGAACCAAACATTAAATTTGCCCAAATCCATCAGATTAAAGATTTTAGAATCAGATCTTGTACTGATTGAGTATTTAAATT
>NW_019664928.1:0-261 GCF_002806865.2 Cucurbita pepo subsp. pepo
GGCAAACCAGTGTACATTGACATGCTTGTAAATTACAATGAAAAGAGGCAGAAGTTGAGAAAAGAAGCTCAAATAAAAGGATAGAGGTTCATATTAGCAATCTAAATGACAAACAAAAGCAGGAACGGAAAGTTCATCTGCAGAGGAAGTTCAAATCGAGTGTTTATAATGCAAAAAGAAAATAATCGAATTGGAAAGGTAATTTGTTCTTGATTTCTCCGCTACACATTCAACTTTCCACAATGCTGGAAAATAAGTAAA
>NW_019664929.1:0-261 GCF_002806865.2 Cucurbita pepo subsp. pepo
GTACCCGACAACAAGGCGATACTCTTGATTGTAGCGCTGCCGATGACGTCCAGTACGAGAGGAGACGACAGAGACGACGTTTTCGATCTGAGAAGGGAATTTCTGGGAAGAGAAGAAGGAAGAGAGGAGAAATTTGGCGATGTTCCTGGAGAAAAAGAGACCCATATCAATGGAGAAAAATAGGAAGAATTGAGGAAATGAAATCTCCTCCTCGCCGTAGGCGTCGGGTCGGGACAATGATTATGAGAGAGCAGAGGAGGG
>NW_019664930.1:0-261 GCF_002806865.2 Cucurbita pepo subsp. pepo
AAAAAAAAAAGAAAACTAGTGGAATAAGAATTTAAATAAGAATTCAAATATTTCCTTAAGAAAGATGAAACTCGTGGTATAAGAATTACGAGGAACCGAACTTAGCATGCAAACCTCTGAAAGTCCACTCTTCAAAGTAGTCAAATTCTCCATTCTCCCAGCTTCAATAAATGTACTGTCATCTCCACTCTCACCAATCATTTCGCTCGTCACCGGCAAAACTAGAGGCAGTTGACAGTCATCTCTGGCAGAATTGAGAAA
>NW_019664931.1:0-261 GCF_002806865.2 Cucurbita pepo subsp. pepo
AGCTAACCTTTCTTTACAATCTGCTGAATAATGTTTAGTTAAAATCAAACTACCTGCTCTGGCTTACTTCCCTGCGCTCTGGCTTAACTGCTCTGGCTTCTGAACTACTCACAAACTTAACTGCTCTGGCTGGCTTAACCTGTTCCTCTTCCCCTGAAGCTCGTAACCTCGGTTGAACAATTGCATTTCAATCACCTGTCGGTTACCCAATTGCATTTCTTGAAGCTTGTCCTGAGTTTATAGTCAAAGAGAGGAGAAGGT
>NW_019664932.1:0-261 GCF_002806865.2 Cucurbita pepo subsp. pepo
TTTACGTAGTTTATTTTTATTGTATCAAGAATACGAGTAAATATCCATATGAAAGTTTATTAAAAGACTTAAATCAAAACTTCCTTTTTATTAAAAGACTTATATGAAAGTTTTGTTCACTCAGAAGTCGGTTGCGTATTTATAACTTAATGACGGTCTACACATAGTAAGACTATAGGTAAATGACATTTATTCTTAATGGTCGTATATAACAANATAAGACTATAGGTAAATGACATTTATTCTTAATGGTCGTATATA
>NW_019664933.1:0-261 GCF_002806865.2 Cucurbita pepo subsp. pepo
AATATGAGATGCCAGAAGTGGGATTTAAACCCACGCCCTCTAACCAAAACTTGAGTCTGGTGCCGTACACCACTCAACCATCTTGACTGCTAATGATGTGTTCTTGGATTGGTTTGAGAGGGGAGTTTAGCATTCCGTATATGAGTGTGTAAATGTCTCCATAGTAGACGCGTTTTAAAACTATGAGGCTGACGACGATACGTCACNGACGACGATACGCCACAAATTAAAATAGATAATATCTACTAATTGTTGGAGAGA
>NW_019664934.1:0-261 GCF_002806865.2 Cucurbita pepo subsp. pepo
GAGGCTTTACCTCCTTCAAGAAAGAATATGTGTAGTAGTTCTGTTCGTAAACTCTTTCGTCTTTATTTACTAGGAGATAGTTCCACTCGGAAAAGAAAAGAGATAGTTCCACTCGATAGTTCAAGAAGTAATTGGAGAAAGAGCAGTTCCAGAATAAATGCGTATAGCAGAAGGCANTCTGTGAGACAGTAAAAGAGAGGAGTGAAAGCAGGGTTCATCTGTAATAGGCCATCCAGGAGTTCAGCAGTTCAATCAGGGACA
>NW_019664935.1:0-261 GCF_002806865.2 Cucurbita pepo subsp. pepo
TCAAAGACTTGGTAAATGGGGCTGGATGATTAGCTCCTCTCACTTACTGTCTCGCACTTCGTTCCTCTCTCTTCTTTATTTACCTATTTATTCCTTCAAACCCAAACAAGGTAAAGCTGCTTCGCTCATGAACCTAGCCTTTACAGTAAAAGAAAGAGTGAAAGAAAGGAGAAAGATAAGTCAAACAAAGAAGAAATACGGGAAGGAGCAAACNAAAGATGAAGACAAAGTGAAGGAATAGTAGTCTTTCCCTTGTTGTAT
>NW_019664936.1:0-261 GCF_002806865.2 Cucurbita pepo subsp. pepo
GCCATCCATTCAAACTTGACGAACCTAGGTAATAATATCCCAATAAAAGAGTTGACGAAGGGGATAAGCCAAAGATGGAGTCTACTGGACGGGGTTCAACTAGCAGAGACTCTTGGAACAGCTGGAGTAATCCGTCCCCAAGTGAGCGTATTATGGGGGACCGTCAAGCACATCCGGCAAAGATCAAGGGGGATCTCGTTGTTGCATAGCTCNAACGTTGAACAGGCAGTTTCACGATCGGGCATGAGTGACGGGAAGTTG
>NW_019664937.1:0-261 GCF_002806865.2 Cucurbita pepo subsp. pepo
ACACGTTCTCCTGTGACCCCTCCATATACCGTATTTTATCATATGAATTATGTTATGTTATACTCCCTGATGATGTATTATGACTTATATTAAGTTATGATATGACGTGCACACCATGTTAGCAAGAATGTTTTCAAGATTGTGAATTGTTGATATGCTAAGGATGTATTCGTGAAAATGTTTATGAAAGAACAAANAAGATTGTGAATTGTTGATATGCTAAGGATGTATTCGTGAAAATGTTTATGAAAGAACAAATGT
>NW_019664938.1:0-261 GCF_002806865.2 Cucurbita pepo subsp. pepo
ATGGAGGTTTTGACGTCGATTCGTATGGTTCGGCTTCGCCGAAGTTCCGTCGGGTTTTTTGTTCCTTCTCGTTTTTCACTATTTTCGTTACTTTGCAAGTCATTTCAGGGTGGCTGAAGGTCGGGGACGAGATCTGTGGCATCCCAGCCCTCGGCCGCCCTTTGTGGGTCGTGTGCGAGCGAAAACTCCAGCGATCGCCACTATGACCACGNATCGCCACTATGACCACGAAGTGTTTACGATATTCAATGTTTATGATAC
>NW_019664939.1:0-261 GCF_002806865.2 Cucurbita pepo subsp. pepo
TCTTATCATTACGATTTGCTTGTTTTGGAAAATATCTTATCTCAGAGGGCTTAGAAAGTTCAGAATCCCACTTTGAATAGAAATGATGTCCATAGAAATACAGGATTTTACAATGCAAATAAGGTAAAAACTAGTTTTAGATAAAAGAAGCAAACATGTCGATAGATATNAAACATGTCGATAGATATAAAAACAATTCTAGAAAGAGTTGAAATATTTATGAAACAACTTAAAAAGGGGAGGGATTATTTGTGAACGTAT
>NW_019664940.1:0-261 GCF_002806865.2 Cucurbita pepo subsp. pepo
CTACAAGGAGTCCCCTTGACTAAACACCTTGTGTGAAATATATTGTCTCTTTGATCAACATCATTCTCTGTTACTTGAGTTTTAAGAAGTCTTCTGGTAACAAGTACCAAATGACTCTCATCTTCTAGTTCCTCCTCATTCTCCTGGATTTCCTCTTCAACTAGCTCATCATGGTCACTTTCCTCACTATCTGTGACAACTTGTCTATTCNTGTTAGGAAAATCACGACTAAGATGACCAATTCCTTGACATTTCCAACAT
>NW_019664941.1:0-261 GCF_002806865.2 Cucurbita pepo subsp. pepo
TTGTTTGAGATTCGAATTACTCCATAAGCAAGATTGATCATATCTCAATGCAAGAATGATTCTTGAACGATTCTACATGCAACCTAAACTACATAGAATTGCAAATAAACTTAGCCATTGGCTAAAGAGAGCACAAATACTCCTTTTATATATTTTTCAAATCTACTTACAAATACATACATGGCTCTATATAGCCTTAAAATGNCTTTTATATATTTTTCAAATCTACTTACAAATACATACATGGCTCTATATAGCCTT
>NW_019664942.1:0-261 GCF_002806865.2 Cucurbita pepo subsp. pepo
TAGTGTCACGGTCTTACATCAATCCCATAATGGAATTTGTTCATTACGACTCTCAAGTGGTCCGATGGGCGACACTCGCCTAATAAACTCAGTTTTGTTTGACCCGCAAATGCTTCCACTAATGAGAAACTGTCGTATTATAGTAGTTTGACCCATACATTTTGACCGTTTGCAAATAAGGTATGAACTACCCTAAGCATAATTTAGTAGATACGGTNTAAAAGTTCGGTAGTTCAATTTCTTACTCCTAAAATGTTGAAC
>NW_019664943.1:0-261 GCF_002806865.2 Cucurbita pepo subsp. pepo
TTAGTCTTGTTCTAAGTTCTTTCCTTAGTTCTTCTTCTGTTTCATAAGACATCTCCTCTAACATTTATGATATGAGTCATGAAAGCGAAAATCTGTGTCTAAGGTTTCATTCGTTCTAAGAGACACAGTTTGTACTTACGTCCAAGGTTCCTTGTGTTCCAAGCAACATAGTCTGAACCTGCATNTTTCATTCGTTCTAAGAGACACAGTTTGTACTTTTGTCCAAGGTTCCTTGTGTTCCAAGCAACATAGTCTGAACCT
>NW_019664944.1:0-261 GCF_002806865.2 Cucurbita pepo subsp. pepo
GACCTAGAGCACGAGGAACACCTCCGAAAAGTCCTAACAACCCTAAGAGAGCACAAGTTGTGCGCCAAGTTCTCCAAATGCGAATTTTGGTTACGACAAGTCTCTTTCCTAGGACACGTGGTGTCAAAGGACGGAATATCTGTAGATCCCACCAAGGTCGAAGCGATCACAAAATGGGAACGCCNATAGATCCCACCAAGGTCGAAGTGATCACAAAGTTGGAACGCCCAACTACGGTAACGGAAGTAAGGAGTTTCCTAG
>NW_019664945.1:0-261 GCF_002806865.2 Cucurbita pepo subsp. pepo
GTCAATCGGGCTGGAAACAGGTTTCCCGAGCCGAATAAGCCACCGCGAGCCGATGAAGCCGCCTGAGCCGAGAGGAGCCGTGCTGCAGACGTGACACGTGGCACAATCAGAGTGCGACGCGTGTGCATGCGTCTCGAATCGAGGCGCGGGTTAACGGGTCGCTCGTGGGNTGGGTGACGGGCCGTGGGGTGAAGGCCGGGTGTTTGGGCTGTAGGTAACTTGGGTTCTGGGCCGACCGAAGGGACGGGGCTCGGTTCGGGT
>NW_019664946.1:0-261 GCF_002806865.2 Cucurbita pepo subsp. pepo
CCCCTTCCTTGTCTCCCCACTCTCTGGTTCAACTTTAGACAAGTCTATTTGAACACCCTAATATCTTCTAAGACATGATCACCGCTGCCTGCCGATCATTAATATCGTTGAACTTTAATCGGTTGATTTACCGACNCTTTAATCGGTTGATTTACCGACGTGGTACTTCTACTCCGTCCGTAACTGACTGGCCCCTTCTTCTCTGCTTTTCCTAAGTCCAAATTGAAATAGAAATCAGATCAGAAAACATCTCACAAACTA
>NW_019664947.1:0-261 GCF_002806865.2 Cucurbita pepo subsp. pepo
TCCGGAGAAAGAAGAAATAGGTAGGTGTAGGAGTGAAGGAGTCAGGAGAGAAGTTCGTTCATTCGCTTCTCTTTCTGTCATTCCGGGGAGGGTTTTCTCTTTCGGATTTCATTCCTGTTCCGGAGCTAGACTATAAAGCAGCTAATGTTTCGTCTTTCCTGTCCCTGAATTTATTCAATGTAAAGGGGTTACAGTTCAGGATTGAATTCNATAATAAAGAATCATCAATGGAATTGCTTTACCTCCTTCCGGTAATACTGT
>NW_019664948.1:0-261 GCF_002806865.2 Cucurbita pepo subsp. pepo
CCTTAAATTGAAAGAGGAATTGCAACCTCCCGAATAATCAGTGTTCTATTTTAAAAGTAAAAAACAAATATTTTACCCTTAAATGAATGATATTCTAGGCATAATTTATATATTAAAACAAGAGTTCGGCCAATTTTTAATTTCNGAAATTTTACATCCTTTAAATTTCAATTTACATTTTGCTAAATCTGAAAATCTTGATTGATATTAATAATTTTTTAAAAAATAGTTGCATTTGTCCGATCAAAACACTTTCTAGAC
>NW_019664949.1:0-261 GCF_002806865.2 Cucurbita pepo subsp. pepo
TGATCTTGATCCTCTTTACTCCATCACCTGATTGAACAAGGTAAGACTCAACGTCGGGCTCTTCTCTTTGCTTGAACTATAAATTCATGAACCATATTTCACTCCTCTCCCTTTGGTCGAGCGGTTTCACTCCTCTCCTTTCCTTTACAGTATCAAGGCTTCACTCATTTGCCCTACGGGTCTCACAATTTCATTTCCTTAGCAGCTTTGAANTAGAAGGGAAACTCCTTATTAATGTCCCTACTTATGAACCTTTGACTG
>NW_019664950.1:0-261 GCF_002806865.2 Cucurbita pepo subsp. pepo
ATAGGGGTAAAACATTAAAAGAGGTTTTTCCTTAATAGCTGAAGCTTCAAGCTAATAAATTTTATCCCCATATAACTGTCAAAGTTCGTCGAGGTTTTTCCCTAACAAAAGCTTTTGAAAGAAAAGAAATTCTATCCTCCCCCTATTTTGAGGGATAAAAGAGTCCATTTTCCCTGATTTCCCGGTATTTTTGGGGTCAAAGAGTTCCAANTCCTATCCTCCCCGTATTTTTGGGGTAAAAGAGTTCCAAATCGGCTAAAT
>NW_019664951.1:0-261 GCF_002806865.2 Cucurbita pepo subsp. pepo
GTTGGTATATTCTTGACCAAAACAGCGATAACTAAGAACACAATAGGAACAAGAGTTATTATGAGAATAGTGTTTAAGTCAAGAATGTCTTGGTTTAGTGAATGAGTGTGTCACAGCCCAAAATTTGAATCTCGAAATCAAGAGCCAGACCAACAGACTATGCANTCACAGCCCAAAATTTGAATCTCGAAATCAAGAGCCAGACCAACAGACTATGCAAGAAATCGTGTAAGAACCAATAGAGAAACGAGATTACACAAA
>NW_019664952.1:0-261 GCF_002806865.2 Cucurbita pepo subsp. pepo
TCCATCAGGTGGAGTTTGGAATCCCAACTTCCCTTAAAATCCAGTACTCAAGGGCATAACATGTTCTCTAGAATTTTGTTTAAACACTCCGTTTGTCCATCTGTTTGGGGGCGAAATGCGGTACTAAAGTTGAGGCGGGTACCCAGCGCTTTTTGAAGTCTGAGCTAGAACGCTGATGTAANTGGACTCCATGTAGTCTTACTACTTCTTTCACATACAACTTTGCCCAATTGTCAACTGTATATGTAGCTTTCCCAGGTA
>NW_019664953.1:0-261 GCF_002806865.2 Cucurbita pepo subsp. pepo
CTCCACCAACAGATGTCAAGACCAGTATCCGCTCGAGAAGTAAGCAACAAGCTGGAAGTTTACGCACAACAGTAGTCACACGATGTGACAAAACACAAAGAGTTGGCCGAAAGTTAGCGCCAACAACTGAAGAGACTGTCAAAGAGTTGACTTTGCTCAATAGGAGAAGTGGTCGCAACCAAAGTGCGTTGCGGTCGGGCTTGCGAGCNTGCGTTGCGGTCGGGCTTGCGAGCCCCACCCCAAGGGGTGAATCAATTCACA
>NW_019664954.1:0-261 GCF_002806865.2 Cucurbita pepo subsp. pepo
CCTCCAACATGGAGATGGAGGAGAAATGGGATGCAGAGGTAGTATATGCCATAGAAGAAGACGAGCAAGCACTCATGGCGACGATGGGAGACCATATAAATTATGAGAATGACTGGATCGTTGATTCAGGATGCTCAAACCATATAACTGGCGATTAGAGTAAATTGCAAGACAAGAAAGAGTACAAAGGAAGCCATATGATACNGGCAAAAAATCTAATAGTGTCACTATATAATGTTTATCATGTACCGGATATAAAGA
>NW_019664955.1:0-261 GCF_002806865.2 Cucurbita pepo subsp. pepo
GTGCTCCAATGAAAGAGATCAAACCCTTTCTTGAACTAGAATTGGGCACAAAACGCCGAGGAGAAAGTCGAAAGCAAGCTCTTTTCGTGTATACGCAATCTCGAAACCCAATTAGCTCAGGGACTGTCTCCTCAACCCTGGCGAGTATGAGTGCTTGGTAAGAGAGAATGTCGAATGAGAAAGACATCGATTATGNTGACAACATTCGCAACTACCAAAATGCACTAAACCTAGTAGAGATCTTCGACCTAACGATACTGG
>NW_019664956.1:0-261 GCF_002806865.2 Cucurbita pepo subsp. pepo
TCAGGTCCTTCAACTTCGATGCTGCCAACCGTTGCTATTGATCAGCTGAGAGTACCTCGTCTTCATTTGGCTCTGAATAACCCGTCTCCACCCTATCAAAAAACTCCTTTGATCTGATCATAGTGACCATCGAACGGCGGGCTGAACGTAGCTCTCAACTTGTCTTTCTGCTCCCATTCTTGCNGGAAATTTTGTATCATTCTTTGAGAGGAAAGAACTAACTTTGAAAAAACTATGAAAGAAAGAATGCTTGTTTGATTT
>NW_019664957.1:0-261 GCF_002806865.2 Cucurbita pepo subsp. pepo
CCCCTCCCTCTCCCAACTATCTCTCCTCAACCAACTCATCCATAAAAAACCCAAATCAGAATACTGGATGCCTGGATGCAGAGTAGGTTCCTACAATGAAAAAAAAATACCAACAACCAGATTTGCAAGGAGAGCTGGAGATTTAATTATTGGGGAGAGATTTTGCNGGAGAGATTTTGCTTTGTTATTACGGTAAATCATATTTCAGATCTCTTTTTCATTTATCCCAATCAAATTTCCTTTTCCTTTATCTAATTAATC
>NW_019664958.1:0-261 GCF_002806865.2 Cucurbita pepo subsp. pepo
AGCGAGCGCTCTACCATCTAAGCTACATCCCCACAATCATTACATCACGAAACCCTAAATTTCCCGTCATCAATAGTAGTAAAATGAAGAAATATTGCTACCCAACATGTCATGAATAAGGAAAAAGAAATAATATATTTTTAATAATAGATAGTCTTATTTCTGGAGATGCGGGATATCGATCCCTGTACCCTCTCGCATGCNATATCGATCCCTGTACCCTCTCGCATGCAAAGCGAGCGCTCTTCCATCTGAGCTACA
>NW_019664959.1:0-261 GCF_002806865.2 Cucurbita pepo subsp. pepo
ATTGGGAGAAATCTCCCCGATATTTGTGTTTTGTGGGGTTAAATGGTGTTGTTTGATGTAGGATGAACCGTACAAGATCAGAAGGAGATGTCCAAGGGCCAGCAATACAGTCACATTTACTTTGCTCGACTCCACTTGATGAAAACGATACTCAGTTCACTTGTCTNTGGTATTTGTTTTCCCTTTTCATTTCATTAGCTGTTTGATACCATGAGAAGTTTGGGTGGAAGTTGATTTTGTTCTGCGACGCATGGATACATC
>NW_019664960.1:0-261 GCF_002806865.2 Cucurbita pepo subsp. pepo
ACCAAGTTCAATCAGGGAAAGGTGAACGATTGAATGAATTGGCTGCTAACTCCTGAATTTCTTCGTTCATTTGATGCATAACTGTAGTCAAGTTTCATTCTTCTTCTTTCCACTGTCTAAGTAAGGGATAGATAGATAATTCATTCCTCTTTCTTCTCTTGCTTTCTTCCTTCAGACTTCTGAGAAGAGAATTCCCAAGTTACATCGGNGAGTTACATCGGGTTCAGGGAATGGAATTGGGAAACCGAGATGTTCCGGTTC
>NW_019664961.1:0-261 GCF_002806865.2 Cucurbita pepo subsp. pepo
GTCTACATGGATGGTTTGTCCAGCTATTACCACTTGTCCGTTCTTTACTCTATTTTTCATAACTAAGTCTACCCCTCTTGGGGCACCGACCGACAATGCATGCATTAAGGGTTCTACTACGAACCCTTCTTGTTTAAGAAATGGTAAAGCAACAAAGGAATGGGTAGAACCAGAATCAAACAATGTCAACGCAAAGTGTCCTAGTATANGCCTCTTTACAGGACGTTACATATGCCCTGGTCTGTGGACGGGTTTGTAAGG
>NW_019664962.1:0-261 GCF_002806865.2 Cucurbita pepo subsp. pepo
AGTAAATGATATTAAATGATAATACACTAAGTTGTATTGGGCATTTCTAGAATTGAACTCGAGACCTCTTACACCTAAGCAAGAATCATACCACTAGACCAAATGCCCTTTCTAAAAAAAACACAACATTTTTAACTCCTACTCAATATATTTTTTCTCTCAAGTTTGAAATCTATTTTCTTGAGTGGTTGTTGGACTATAAAACAAAAAGTTGANAGTATAGTATTTTACTTGTAAGTAAGGCTTGTAATATTGAATTGT
>NW_019664963.1:0-261 GCF_002806865.2 Cucurbita pepo subsp. pepo
AGCTCTAGGTTGTTCTATTTTGACTCCTTGAATATTTCTTAATCTTGAAGCACTAAGGTCTAGATCCTCTAGTCGTCGCTCACGATCCAAAAGTGCTCAGTCTATTGGAGGCAACCTGACCCAAGTCATCATCTAGTCAGCCTAACTCTAACGCCCTAGTTTTGTGCAGATAAACATGTTCTACAGAGAGAACACATAGTCAANTACATAGTCAAACACTTGGAGCTAACACATATTATATCATGCAAACATACAAGCAAA
>NW_019664964.1:0-261 GCF_002806865.2 Cucurbita pepo subsp. pepo
GTCTATATTTCACTCGTACTAATCATATCAAGCTTTTTTTTAAAAAAAAAATCCCACGGAAATAACATATCAAAAACATTTATTTATTTTAATATTAAAATCAAACTTTGAAATTTATGGATAGATGGATGTTTTACCTGGCCAATTATAGCAAATATCATAATTATCGGTTTTAAAGTTGAACATACAGACATTTTTCTCACTCNTCTCACTCATATGTCACGTACATAGACTACTTTCACAATTATATCTATCTCTCTT
>NW_019664965.1:0-261 GCF_002806865.2 Cucurbita pepo subsp. pepo
TTTTCTAAATCATCAAGCCAGATCATTCCCCTCAAAAATTTCGAAAATCGTTGATCGTTACACGGTTTTTTTCGCACGTGCTTCAAACGTCCCTTATTTGGGTTTCGATTATAAGCACTCTTTTACTGTTTGATGCACTTCATTTCTTCGAAATTTTATTCTAANTCACAAAAATTTTAAAATACGTCGACCGGTACTCAGTTTTTTTAGCACATGCTTTAAACGTCTTGGATTAGGGTTTCCAAATTAGGGTTTCGATTT
>NW_019664966.1:0-261 GCF_002806865.2 Cucurbita pepo subsp. pepo
TAATGGATAACAATTCAAAAATTATGAAAAGGTTCTAATAACTAATTATTAGAAAAAATAAATAAATTAATTGCCCACCTTAGTGAACCACAAATTATTCATAGTCTTCTTCAAAATTAAAATTAAAGTTGTTTCTATAAATAATTAAATAAATAAATAAAGAAAAGAAAAAGAAAAATGTAGCAATTGTNAGTGACCGAGAGTATTTGACACGGACCAATGTATTATTTTTTCATTAATATGTCGATATCTAATATTGTC
>NW_019664967.1:0-261 GCF_002806865.2 Cucurbita pepo subsp. pepo
ATACTCCTCTTTTAATTTAAGAGTAATGGAAAACTTTTATAGATGTAATTGAAAACTATACCATTGTTACTCTACCAAATTTGTAAATGTCATACTTCGATTGGTTTATGATGTCAATTTTGCCGCTTGGTCCATGATGTCAATTTTTTCACCACATCATCACGTCATGTATCTTGTTTTGAATTTGATTGGTCCATGATGNTCCACATCATCATGTCGCGTATCTTGTTTTGACTGAAACTTCTTCGTTTTATCTCTAAT
>NW_019664968.1:0-261 GCF_002806865.2 Cucurbita pepo subsp. pepo
GATTGGATAAAGGAACGAGTGCCAGCGAGGACGCTGGGCCCGGAAGGGGGGTAGATTGTGACCTCCCACATTGGTTAGGGAGGAGAACAAATCACCCTTTATAAGGGTATGGAAACCTTCCTCTAGCAGAGGCGGTGTACCAGTAAAGACGCTGGGCCCCAAAGGGNAGAGGCGGTGTACCAGTAAAGACGCTGGGCCCCAAAGGGGGGTGGATTTGGGAGCAGTCCCACATCGATTGGATAAAGGAACGAGTGCCAGCGA
>NW_019664969.1:0-261 GCF_002806865.2 Cucurbita pepo subsp. pepo
GACTGTTTCAGGATTCCTCCATATCCAATATCGGATGCGTCTGTTTCCACTATTAAACTAGCCCTTAGGTTTATCAGCGAATTGATTTTTTGACTTGACAAGGGATTTGATTTTTTGGACTGTTTTGGTGTGTTCTTCAGTCTAGGGCTTTGGATTCTTTTTGTGCTTTCCAAAAAGTGGCTTGCAAATGNGCTTGCAAATGGGTCTGATATTTTGAACCAAATAAGACACATAATTGAGACATCCCAAAAATCTTTGTAG
>NW_019664970.1:0-261 GCF_002806865.2 Cucurbita pepo subsp. pepo
CACACTTTGAGAACTTGGTATACAACTTGTTCTCTCTTAGGTGGTTAGGACTTTTTAGAGGTTCCTGGAGTTCCAAGTCTGTTTTCGAGTACACTCGGATGTCATCAATGAGCACAATCACAACCAAAATTTACACTTTGAGAACTTGGTATACAACTTGTTCTCTCTTAGGGTGGTTAGGACTTTTTAGAGGTGTTCCTGGAGTTCCAAGTCNAATCACAACCAAAATTTACACTTTGAGAACTTGGTATACAACTTGTT
>NW_019664971.1:0-261 GCF_002806865.2 Cucurbita pepo subsp. pepo
CGGGACGTTTGAAGCACGCGTTAAAAACCCGAGTAAAACTGATAGTTTTTCAGAATTTTTGGAAGGAATGATCATGCTTGATTACTTAGAATAGAATGTCGAAGAAGCATAGGGTATAAAATAGTAAAAGAGTGCTTAAAATCGAAAACCTAATCCAAAACGTTTGAAGCACGTGCTAATTAAACTTTGTAACGGTCGACATTTTTNCCAAATTTTTGTAGGGAATGATCACGCATAATGATTTAAAATAGAATTTCGAAG
>NW_019664972.1:0-261 GCF_002806865.2 Cucurbita pepo subsp. pepo
TTTGACAACATTTTCTTCACATCTTCATTGAAGTATATTGACTGAATGATGTCTCTTGGTTCATATCAGAATGACTCTTGTTAATCAAATATCTCAAACACTTGTTTAAGATTCGAATCACTCCACAAGCAGGATTGATCATGTTGAGCTTGAATGATTCTACATGCAATCTAAACTACATAGAATTGCAAAGAAACTTAGCCATTGNATATATTTTCCCAGTCTTCTTACAAATACAACATACATTGCTTTATATAGCCT
>NW_019664973.1:0-261 GCF_002806865.2 Cucurbita pepo subsp. pepo
TTGAGTGAAATTCTCAACCTTCTACTTATTTTTGGGATTTCGTTTCTTGGTATTCATTGTAATTTATCCAGATACAAACAAGTTTATTTTTGAAGGGAATGTATTAAGCACATGGATTTATCAATTACGGTGAACTTTTGTATAAGACGAAGTAAATACAAACGGAGTAACATGAGATAGAAGTAAACATAATAAAAAAAAGAAACTACANCATAATAAAAAAAAGAAACTACATAAACTTAAAGGAAGTTAATCTCATTT
>NW_019664974.1:0-261 GCF_002806865.2 Cucurbita pepo subsp. pepo
GTCTCCATCTTGTAAGGCCAATAAACCAAAGGGTCTAATATGGGGGTTTATTTGGAAAGCATGCAAATGTTTGAGTTAACCAAATTTTGATACTTAAAATTCCACTCAAACTTGTGGGGGTTTATTTGGAAAGCATGCAAGTTTGGTTAAACCAAATTTTGACACCTCAAAATTCCACTANGATTAAATGAAGTCAACATTTTTACTTTCTTCATTTTAATCAACAATTAATTTGAATAATTAATTTCAAATTAAATTAAC
>NW_019664975.1:0-261 GCF_002806865.2 Cucurbita pepo subsp. pepo
TACTTACTAGGTATATTTAAAAATTCACCCCATTTTCCTTTATTTTTCAGGTGTTCGCAGGTTGCCAGTCAAGGTGGAGGAGCGCTCGAGAGCTATGCAGTCAGAGAGGGGGTCGTTGTGGAACTTCAGTTTTTCTTTCTTTCTTTCTTTCAATCTTTTGTATTTCATTTTTAGTTGTATCCCAATCCATTTTCCCTTAGTAATTGTAATACCCGANCATTTGTTTAACTTAATTACATTTAATTTTATGCATTTTCTTAT
>NW_019664976.1:0-261 GCF_002806865.2 Cucurbita pepo subsp. pepo
TCAATACACACAGAAATTTTGAAAAACGATGACCATGACTCAGTTTTTTTAGCATGTTCTTCGAACATGACAGATTAGGGTGAACGAATTAGGGTTCGATTTTAAGCACTCTTCTATTGTTTTATGCACACCGTTTCAATGAAATTTTATTCTAATTCATTGTGCGTGATCAATACACACAGAAATNTTCTAATTCATTGTGCGTGATCAATACACACAGAAATTTTGAAAAACGATGACTGTGACTCGGTTTTTTTAGCA
>NW_019664977.1:0-261 GCF_002806865.2 Cucurbita pepo subsp. pepo
AAAAAACGTCGATCATGACTCGGTTTTTTTATCACGTAGTTTAAACGTCCCAAATAAAGGTCTACAAATTAGAGGTCGCTTTCAAGCAATCTTTTACTCTTTTATGCACTCAGTTTTTCGAAATTCCATTCTAATCATCATGCCAATCTGATCATACCCCACAAAGGTTNTTCGAAATTCCATTCTAATCATCATGCCAATCTGATCATACCCCACAAAGGTTTCGAAAAACATCGACCATGACTCGGTTTTTTTAGCACG
>NW_019664978.1:0-261 GCF_002806865.2 Cucurbita pepo subsp. pepo
CATGAAACAATAGAAGAGTTCTAAAAATCGAACCCAAATTCGTAAATCCTAATGTGTGAAGTTTTGAGGTAAATGCTAAAAAATCCGAGTCACGGTCAACATTTTTGGAAATTTCCGCGTGTAATGATCAGGCACAATGAATTAGAATAGAATTAATTTCNGGAAACAATAGAAGAGTGCTGAAAATTGAACCCTATTTCATAAATACTAATCTGTGATTTTTGAAGTACATGCTATAAAATCCGAGTCACGATCAACATT
>NW_019664979.1:0-260 GCF_002806865.2 Cucurbita pepo subsp. pepo
CTAAATTATATGGACGTTCTTGTATATGACTTTAATTTAGTATTCCAGATTTCGAAAACACTGTATTGATGTCATTCTCGTTATTTGATTGTTTTCTCTCCTTCTAAATGATAGCTAAACTTTAGCCTAAATTCTAAAGTGTATCTAAAATATTTAAATAAATAATAGTTTTTTAAAATATTTTTAATAAAATAACTCAAAAAGTCAACCAAGATATAATTAATAAATATTTTATAATTCCAAATATATAACCACAAAAT
>NW_019664980.1:0-260 GCF_002806865.2 Cucurbita pepo subsp. pepo
GAGGTAACATAAATCCATATCGGTAATTCTGTTTTGCCCCTTTACAGTACAGTTATGGTTTATATATAAAAGCAGATGGAAGCTTATTGGGTGCTTTCAAAGCATATCCTTTGCTGCTGAGTGATGATCATGTGGAGATCATTTCAAACAAAATGTTGCATTGACTTGTAACCATAACATTGTTGCATTGAGAGGGAACTGATACTATTATTAAGTACAGATCTAACGAGCATTGCATTAAAGTTCATATAAAAGAAAGA
>NW_019664981.1:0-260 GCF_002806865.2 Cucurbita pepo subsp. pepo
AAGCTAAGTCCATGCTTCATTGGACCTTTCAACATTCTAAACTGGATCGAACCAGTGGCATACATATTAGCCTACCACAATCCCTCTTTGCAATATATAACACGTGCGACGTATCCATACTTCACAAATACTTGGATGACTTGACTCATATCATAGGTTACGAGTCTTTATAGATAAATGATAATCTAAGTTAAGAGAAAAGACTAATAAGAATCTTATCCCAAGAAGTGAAGGTCTTTTGTACTAGGAAAATGGTCTTT
>NW_019664982.1:0-260 GCF_002806865.2 Cucurbita pepo subsp. pepo
TATTCATTTAATTCGTAAATACATATATAAGCAATTTATACTTATAATAATATTTTATATAAAAAAATCTTACAAAAATTTTATTTACAGAGGTCCTTTGCAAATAAGTTATTTTTTAAAAAGTAATTTTAGTACAAAATTTTTCCAACCAAAACTTTAAAAATGATTTTAATTTTGACACACAAAATATCACTTTTCTACTCATTATCAGTATAACAACGTCTTTAAATTAATATATTCTCTAAAATAAATATATTTTA
>NW_019664983.1:0-260 GCF_002806865.2 Cucurbita pepo subsp. pepo
TCTCTTCCAAGTCTCACACAACCGTATTTACTTGAACAATGAAAACAACACATTTTCTATCCGCACAACACAAAAGCTATTTAAATGAACAGAGAAATTATATTTACTCGTATTTATTATTTGCAAAACCAAATTGGTTCGAGTTGGGTCAGTTAGCAGGTAGACTCTATCCGACCCAAACAATAATAACACCATACTTCCTTATTCCTTTCATTCGTACTGCTAAACGATTCACTCTCTTTCTAATCAACTTGATCTTT
>NW_019664984.1:0-260 GCF_002806865.2 Cucurbita pepo subsp. pepo
GTTCAGCTAGACGGGAAGCCCATGAAGTTGGAGATTGTGGGAGCAAACATCGTGACGCCTGTTCTACCTGCTCCTTCAAATCCCAATTTTGGGAACTCAAGTGGATTTCTTAGAGGGTATATATATATTTTTTTCAATTCATTTGTTCTTATTTCTAATTTTCGATCTGCTTTTACGAGCGCAGTCATGTATTACTGCAGCTAATGGTATGTGGTCCGGAGTGGATGTAACTTTTTTCTTTACAATACCTTTGCCAGGCA
>NW_019664985.1:0-260 GCF_002806865.2 Cucurbita pepo subsp. pepo
AACTGAGAATGGAATGCTACCCAATTTTTTCCAATCTAGATAGTTAAGAGGAAAGAATAGACATGCACATTTACCTGAGTTGAACTCTCCTTTACCAAGTGCTTCTCTTAAGGAATCATGAGCAGCATTCTGCAAGACAAGGCTAATCACGACTCTGAACGGTTTTAAACATTACAAATTAAGAAAGTTCACAGAAGTGAAACTCCAGAAACATGTCAGAGATTTTACATTAAAAAGTTAATAAAAGAAAAGCACTTCAC
>NW_019664986.1:0-260 GCF_002806865.2 Cucurbita pepo subsp. pepo
GGGGAGCGAGGTTAGTTATTGTCTCTACTTGAAAGAGCAACGCGACAAGTAGTACTATTTTAGAACAAGAGGGGGCGTGAACATGTCAGTTACTATCTCCGCCTGAAAGGATAATACAATAGGCCAGTTACTATTTTTGCTTGAAAAGACGATGTAACAGGTAGTTTTAACCCAGCACCACTAGGGAGAATCCTCTAATTTAAACTCAATAAATAATCCGATGTGGAGTACCTTATATTAATGTGAGAGCTAAAGGGCTC
>NW_019664987.1:0-260 GCF_002806865.2 Cucurbita pepo subsp. pepo
CTTGTGGAACATACGTGTGTCACAGTGAAGGTAAGCATTGTGAGACGAGTGTCTCAGACGACTTCTTACTTCTTTTGAAATTGGTCTTTCAAGGATAGTGTCAAACCCCAAAGGTATATTGACATTGTGCCCCACCCATGTGTCGAAATTTGGTATACGCACCCGCTATCCTATATGGAGTCTGTAAATGATATGACATAGGCACTAGAGGGTTCAATGCCTCGAAAAACTGGATGGATAGATGGATGTTCGAGATGTCC
>NW_019664988.1:0-260 GCF_002806865.2 Cucurbita pepo subsp. pepo
TTTGTGCAAGAACATCCAATCATATCAATATAGAGTATTTATAAGTCATTCATCACACTCCTAATTTTGTGTAAGAGCACCCAATCACGTCAATATAGAGTATTTATAACCAAAAGGTTCACATACAACTTAACTACTAAATCAGTCAAGTTTCACATACTATATCACAATTTCATATATATTGAACACTTCTTTTATAAAATTAAAAAATAATAATAAAAAAAAAAGTAATGCATCTAGGAAAATGCTACTTATATTAA
>NW_019664989.1:0-260 GCF_002806865.2 Cucurbita pepo subsp. pepo
AAAAGTATATTAGCAATTTGAACATATGAATAAGACCAAGAGATGGATGGAACTGAAGCAAAACATAATTTGCCTCTCTTTGTAAATTATAGATGCCCTCATCGCATCTTTGGATTTGGTACAAGACTCTGCAGCTTGTGTACTAGTGTTCTTTATGTTGAGTGCTATAAAGGAGATGGGCTTGATTTATGGATTTGATTTTCAGGTTAAACAACTTTCACTATATTATGCTAATAGAATCCCTTCGCGAGTTTTATAGA
>NW_019664990.1:0-260 GCF_002806865.2 Cucurbita pepo subsp. pepo
ATGGAGCGGAACATCGGCGCCAACTTCAAGATCCCGCCCGCTACCCTCCAGAGCGCCATCACCATCTCCATAATCCTCCTCATGCCGTTATACGACAAAGTTTTGATCCCGATCACCCGCCTGTTTACCGGTGCTGAGAAGGGCATCACTGTGATGCAGAGGATGGGCATTGGGATGTTTCTCTCCACCATTGCCATGATCCTCGCCGCCCTTGTTGAAGCCAAGAGGTTAACAATGATAAAAACTGTGTCGTCGTCGTC
>NW_019664991.1:0-260 GCF_002806865.2 Cucurbita pepo subsp. pepo
GATTCTTCTAAAGCATTTGCAGAATCTGGTCTCATTTCATTAGCTACATCTGAATATTCTTTTTCATGGGCCTCAACTGGAATGTTGGAATTTAAAATAGCCTCTGATTTATGACTTTTGGTCACCTCCATAGAGGACTTGCTCAAAACAGGCATCGCGGAAGCATCCTTGTTTTCAATCTCAGACGACGCTCCAACTTTAGCTTTTGACAAGCCAGTCCCAGAGAAGACTTCCTTCATTACCCGAGCAACGTCATTTAC
>NW_019664992.1:0-260 GCF_002806865.2 Cucurbita pepo subsp. pepo
ATTATTATTATTATTATTATTATTATTATTATTTTCTTTAAATCACTCTTCAATACTTATATTTTAAAAAATAAATAAATATAAATAATATCAAGATTTTAAAAGTATATAGGATTCAAAATATAAAATAGTTAATCTCTATTATATTAATTATTTTATATATTTATTTAATTTGAATAATAAATAAAAAAATTAATAATAAGGGAAATGAAAAAAATTGTCAAATAAATTATATATATAAATAAATAAACCCCACAACT
>NW_019664993.1:0-260 GCF_002806865.2 Cucurbita pepo subsp. pepo
AAAAAAAAAAAAAAAAAAAAAAAAAACTAATCCCTGCGAACTCGGTAAGAACCAACTGAGAGAGGGAGTGGTTAGAGGAAGACAGAGTGTGCACCTTAACGAAGAGCAGAGCAATTTGGTAGGCAGTCAGAGACGAGTAGAAGAAGGCTGAGAAGTCATACGTGCCGGCGCCGTTGAAGCAGAGAGGGAGATAGGGAGAGAAGGAAGAAACGGGCGTTTCCGATGGAGATGTGCCGGCGTGTGACTGAATCAGAGAGAGT
>NW_019664994.1:0-260 GCF_002806865.2 Cucurbita pepo subsp. pepo
AAAATAAAAACTACTCTGAAAAGCAAAAATAAAAATAAAAAACCTTGAGAATGACAAAAGACAGCACAAACCCATTTGTGAAGCAATTCTACTCTCTTTTTGCTGTAGCTAGAGGCACAAGAAGCCCCATGCATTAGCATTGAAGGCACCCCTTTATTCCCCACCCCATCTTTTTATACCCATTTTTCTAACCCCTTCTTCAACTCATTACCAACCTCTTTCACTTACACTCCACTCCAATGGCACATTCATACGACGAC
>NW_019664995.1:0-260 GCF_002806865.2 Cucurbita pepo subsp. pepo
TCCTCGAATATTAATATTGTTAATGTTAAATTCACACGATTTAATTAGGTCTAATAAATTGAAGCTTAATATTTTTTTAAAAAAATAATTACTTTTTTAATCCAACCAATATTATACTAACTTTATCATTAAGTCAATTTTAATATTCACATACAACAACACAATAACTCTATTGAAATGGTTAAAATATACAAAATTAAATTAGAAAATATTAAGAAATTAGGACAATTAAATTGAAAACAAAACTCAAATATTAAATA
>NW_019664996.1:0-260 GCF_002806865.2 Cucurbita pepo subsp. pepo
TCACATGAATCCATATCTTGAAAGTTTGAATCTTCGTATCTCTATTCGTAATAAAACAAAATACATATATTTTTAAATCAAAACATCTCAATCGCTCATCTGAATTCTTTTTAGGCCGCCCCGAGTAAAATTGTGGCTAAAAATTTATATCAAAAAGTCCCGAAGCAAGCGAAGTCAAACTCGTTGAATATTCTTCTTTTTATCCCATGAACTTTCACTTATATAAACTTAAAGTTTTCAAACATACCCACCACCAAAAA
>NW_019664997.1:0-260 GCF_002806865.2 Cucurbita pepo subsp. pepo
ATCCAATGGTACTTCTTCCTCTTCCTCTTCTTCTTCAAATGGTGTGTTCGAAACCACCAAGTGCAGCTATGACTTGTAATCGTTAGATCTCAATTATCTGCCATCTTCTTTGCTTTCTCTTTTCCGGATTGATCTGCTGTGATTATTAGTTCTTGATCCGTATCTGTTTTTACTGAATTCGTATTAATTCAATTTTTTTTTTGTTTTGTGTTTGAAATTGAAATTTACTTTTCCAAAAACTGTAAAGAGATAGCTTTATT
>NW_019664998.1:0-260 GCF_002806865.2 Cucurbita pepo subsp. pepo
AGTGAACTGGCTTATGTGTTCACATATTAGCTACAAACATAGACAAAACGTTAAGAAAAATAGAATTTTAGTGGTTTTGAGTTGTGGGGGAAGCCACTTTCTTTGCTACTTCGTGGAATATTTATGTGAGATCCCACATCGGTTGGGGTGGAGAATGAATCATTCTTTATAAGGGTGTGGAACCCTCGCAGACGCGTTTTAAAAACTTTGAGGGGAAATTCGAAAGAGAAAGTCCAAAGAGGACAATATCTGTTAGCGGT
>NW_019664999.1:0-260 GCF_002806865.2 Cucurbita pepo subsp. pepo
GAAGCTCCCCACTATTTCCACCCTGCTTTTTCCACCCAAAATCCACACTCCTCCGATACACTTGAAACCACCACCGCCGCCGCCGACCATTTCCTTGTCGAAGACCTTCTCGATTTCTCTAATGATGACCATGTCGTCTTCACCGACGCCACTTCCGACAACCAAACCCCCACCTCAACTGATTCCTCCACTCTCACTTTACTCGAACAACCCAACAATGGACACCACAATTATAGCTACCTCGACGCCAATTTCTCCAC
>NW_019665000.1:0-260 GCF_002806865.2 Cucurbita pepo subsp. pepo
TTCTGAGTGCCAAAAATGTGGGCTTGAATTGATTGTTTTGCTTCTTTTTGTATTATTAAGAACTAGTTCATCTTCTATGAATTGTAGTGTTTAATACATATTGTACAAATTCTATTTTCGTGCAGGCTATTTGACAGAGAACATACGTGATGTTTACAGAACCATAAGGTCAGCTACTTTCACCCAATCTCTTACTTCTGCAACTTGCATAACTTCAGTGTCATACAGAGATCCCACATTGGTTGGAGAGGGGAACGAAA
>NW_019665001.1:0-260 GCF_002806865.2 Cucurbita pepo subsp. pepo
GCTTGAGCAAAGATTAAATATTGTTCATTTCAAATTTAAAAAGCTTAAAAAATGGATAAAGTGGGAAAGATTTTAATAATGGAAGCACTAAAATACAAACCATTCATCTTTGAGTATAATCTACAATTTATTTTTGTAAGGCCTTTCTGATCATAAAAAGTTTTTTTTAAATAAATAATTAAATAAATAAAAGAATCCACTAGTTTTGTCCATCATCACCCAACCGCCCCACATCCACTGTTTCCAAATCCCAATTCATT
>NW_019665002.1:0-260 GCF_002806865.2 Cucurbita pepo subsp. pepo
ATGGAGGTCAATATTAAACAGCAGTACAAAGAAATGGCACCTGAAGGACCAGCTGAATTGCCTTCTTCACACCAATCACATCCCAAAAGCCATCACTGTGATTTTAGCAGAATCCCAAGTTAAATTTCAAACTTCACTGTTCTTGTAGCTATAAAGCTATCATGTTATTCGTTGAATTCTAATATGTGAGGCAAGGAGTTCAAACATCTGACCTTTTAGTCAAGGTAATAGTGTCGTTTTAAATATATAAAAGCTAGCAT
>NW_019665003.1:0-260 GCF_002806865.2 Cucurbita pepo subsp. pepo
TTTCCATCTGTTTGGGGGTGGAAGGAGGTGCCAAAGTCAAGCCGAGTACCCAACACTTTTTGAAATCTGCGCCAAAATACTGACGTAAAGCATGGATCTCGATTCGACACTATAGACACTAGAACTCCATGAAGTCTTATTATTTCTTCACATACAGTTGTGCCTAGTTATCAACTATATATGTGCCTTTTTCAGGTAAGAAGTGTGCTGACTTGGTCAACCTATCGACAATTACCCAAATCGTTGTATAGCCTTTAAGC
>NW_019665004.1:0-260 GCF_002806865.2 Cucurbita pepo subsp. pepo
GCGTTAGCGCTGAAATAAGGGGCGGAGCTTGAAGAAGCGAAAAAATTCAAACTGCTTGAATAAGGGTAAGATGTTTGTATTAATTAAAAAAGTACTCTCCCAAAATTCGTACCCTATAGAGTACACGTCACTTTCAATACCTTCATTACACACAAAAACACAAACACACACATTAACCCAAAATATAGATCCTTCTCTTTCACTCCTAACTTGAAAAGGAGAAGCACGGATGAAGGACAAGACCGCGGTGTACTTACTTC
>NW_019665006.1:0-260 GCF_002806865.2 Cucurbita pepo subsp. pepo
ATATATATATATGATTTTCATGTTCATTTTCATTTTGATTCATCTTGTGACCCCTAAACATGATATATAGTTAAAATTATTATCAGGAAAATCAAACCCTAAAAGCATTCCGAAGAAAAACAAAAACTAAATAGGTTCGTTTAGGTTTGGATTATGAATTTAGGTCGATCTCGTAGCTATATAATTTAGGCCTCATTTGATAACCATCCGACTTTTGAACACAACTTCGTCTAAATTCTTAGTTAAAAGACTGTTTTGAT
>NW_019665007.1:0-260 GCF_002806865.2 Cucurbita pepo subsp. pepo
TAGTAAGGAACACTCAATCACCATCGCTAGAAGGAGGGTTTAAACCTCCGACCTTGTGGTTAACAACCACACACTCTAACCAACTGAGCTATTCCAGCCAATTATTTAATATTTTTCGAGACCACCACTAGTAAATGTTATCTGCTTTGGCTCGTTATGTATAGCCGTTAGCCTCACGGTTTTAAAACGCATATACTATGGAGAGGTTTTCTAGCGTCCTCGCTGGCAGTCTACTAGGAAGAGGTTTCCACACCCTTATA
>NW_019665008.1:0-260 GCF_002806865.2 Cucurbita pepo subsp. pepo
AAATAAATAAAGTATCTCACTTATTACAGCTTTATAAAAGGCATATTCTATAGATTATTACCATCTTTCCAAAAAGTATTATTCCAGTGGCCGACGGCTTTCTAAGAAAAAGGATGAATTAAAAGAATAAATAAATAAAAAGAAAATTAGTTGAATCGCCAGAAAAGTTTCCTTATTGTGTATCACGATCTAATTGGCCAAATTGATACCAATAGGTCAACGATACAAATATGGACACATGACCCACATGAACGTCCAAT
>NW_019665009.1:0-260 GCF_002806865.2 Cucurbita pepo subsp. pepo
TCATAATCATCATATTCAAAATTAGAGATCAAAACCCAAAACATTGGTCATTAAGAAATTCACAAGGTACTTAAAATTTTGAGGTGGTTTAACTCATAGATTAAATTTATAGAGATCAGAACCCAAAACATTGAGAATGAAGTTCAACCTAGCATGTGTTCAATTATCAAAAATTTAATCAGAAATTTTAATCAATTTTGAATTATTCATAACCATCACATTCAAAATTAGAGATCAAAACCCAAAATACTGGTCATTAA
>NW_019665010.1:0-260 GCF_002806865.2 Cucurbita pepo subsp. pepo
AACAATGGCCGAAGTTCGATCCTTCAGCCTCTCTCGACGAGGGTGTGAACCGGAACAATCTTTTAGGCGCCTTCTATTTTATAGTGGATATCAGAACCCTAAACCTTACTATTGAGTGTTGACCGAGTCAGAACTGAGAAGGTTACTTTAGTCTTTAAAATTATAAACAAATATTCATTCTAACTAAGTTAAGTTGACGTTTAATAATAGTTTCTTATGAAATTTAAAATTCTTAAAAATTAATTTATATATTATATATA
>NW_019665012.1:0-260 GCF_002806865.2 Cucurbita pepo subsp. pepo
TTATTGCTATAATTTTAAGTATGGATATATTTTTCTTATTTATATTATTTTTAAAATAAAGTAGTTATAAATACTAGAGAACTAAAAAAAATAATTATAAAATATAGTTGTAATTACTAAAAATTTAAATTCAAGTGATTATCGAATAAAATAATAATTATTAAATTTAAAATTTATATTTTATATATGGTATTTTTCATAAATTTATGTAACATTATGTGAAATTCGTATTTATTTCATGGATAGAAAAGAACGTAACA
>NW_019665014.1:0-260 GCF_002806865.2 Cucurbita pepo subsp. pepo
ATTGGGCGTTTGACCGGACTGGTGAAGAACCAGACCTCCACAGAGCGAAGCGAGGAGGTGGAGGAAGAACACCGAGAAAGACTCGCTTCACTGAAATCCCCAGCGGCTTGACGCCAATTTCTTGCATTCTGCATTCATATCTAACCTCAATTTCTCAATCCTCTACTCACTTCAGCAGCCGGCCATGTTTCAACAAAACAATATGCAGGCATCTCTCTTTCCCTATTGTATCTCTGTTGAAGAAATTGTAGCTGGAGAGT
>NW_019665015.1:0-260 GCF_002806865.2 Cucurbita pepo subsp. pepo
TATTCAAAAATTGAATCAAATAGATCTTTTTAACTCAACGGTAGAGTAACACCGTAGTAAGACGTAAATCATCAGTTCAAACTTGATAAAGCTTTTGTCATGAAACTTCTGCTGGAGTATTCATATCTGATTGAAGGGGGAATTAGATGTCATATTCTTATATACTTATTTAAATTTTATACAAATATAAAAAATCTCCTAATATATATGGAACCTAGTATCTCATCATCAATTTTCATTTATTAACACCAAAAATTACA
>NW_019665016.1:0-260 GCF_002806865.2 Cucurbita pepo subsp. pepo
AATGGCCCGGAAGCGAAAGTGAAAAAAATAAGTATTTTCACAAATTATTTGTGTAAGATTTTTAATCTTGAGCGTTCCTTACAGATTCTCGAAAAAGATCGAGAGAAACAATGATTTTTCCAATAGTGATTCGGGTGCCTCCATGAGGGTCTTTTCATAAGGGTTGAGGTTGTGAAATCTTATCGACACGAGTAAATGTTTTTTTTCTTCCATATTTAATTTTCTTAATCTTGAGCGTTCCTTACAGATTCGTCGAAAAA
>NW_019665018.1:0-260 GCF_002806865.2 Cucurbita pepo subsp. pepo
AGATCAGCCCTAGTCTCTTTCCTGATTTCAAAACAATGCCTTAAACTCAACTTAAAAATACTTGTAAAGTTTTTTTTAATTTAAGAATAGGAACCATAATGAAAGTAGGAATTAAATTGGTACCATGAGTCGAGTCAACTTAAGTATAGTTCAACTGATCAGTAGAATCTGTCTTTGTACTAAACTCAAACGATGATTTGATTAGATTAGGGCCATACAACTGCACTAACAGAAGCTGAAATCTCTTTTTCAGGCACGAG
>NW_019665019.1:0-260 GCF_002806865.2 Cucurbita pepo subsp. pepo
GTGGAAAATAAATCAACTACGACATCTATAGGCATCCATAGAACTGACAGAAAGCTTTCTCTATACCACTAATACTGACATCCTGAAACGTTTAATCACCCATGTCCCCGTTAATACTGAAATTTAAAACATATCTCACAGGGATGTGCCACAAAAATGCAATAAAAAGTGCAAACTACTTCACTATAATAAAAAATTTAAAAATAAGGCAATACATGTTCGACATGCATACAGAAACATGAAAGATGCAAGAAAGAGAC
>NW_019665020.1:0-260 GCF_002806865.2 Cucurbita pepo subsp. pepo
ATTAATATAATTATTACAATCAAGTTAATCATTCACGAGTTATTCATAATTACAGTTTGGTCAAAAGTTCGTTTTACCTCTATAATTACATGTTTCATCTTAAGTATCACTATTCTCTTATAACCAAATTGTTTATGATCTAATCATAAACCAAGTCCCACTTGGGCCAGGGCCAATTGTTCAAGTCCCAAAATCAATAAGAACGACTCATCTACTTTCATTATATGGAAATGAGTGAATTCTATCTCATAATATTATGT
>NW_019665021.1:0-260 GCF_002806865.2 Cucurbita pepo subsp. pepo
GTAAATGTTTTGGGAGTGCAAGTTTCAGGGAAAACTTTGTCAAAACTTTTGAAGTTTAGTTGGAATCTATTGTTCGCACGTCACAATATCGATGACGTAACTATTTTATTATCTACTGAAAAGAATAGTGAAAGACATAAAACATTATAGGGGCCCAAGCCCACCACTAGCAAATATTGTCCTCTTTAAAAAGTGTCTGCCGGGAAAAGGTTTTCACATCCTTATAAAGGATGTTTCGTTCTCCTCCCCAACCAATGTGG
>NW_019665022.1:0-260 GCF_002806865.2 Cucurbita pepo subsp. pepo
ATTGTTTTAGAGACTTCACATCTTCAGGGGATTTATCTGGACCCTTGTTTTGATCTTTGCATATTGGTTGGTTCTGATTTGATCTTTGCATATTGGTTTGTTCAGACCTTAATTGAAAATTATTCTCTCGTTTGACAATATGGTCAGGTGGAGTTTGAACATCTGACGTTCCAGTCCACGCTCGTTTTACGCAGGTTTTAGATTCTCAGGTAATTATGTATTAATGGATGTTAGAAACCCTTCAACTTTGCGAACACTGG
>NW_019665023.1:0-260 GCF_002806865.2 Cucurbita pepo subsp. pepo
GTCAACTCTTATAAGGTCAACTCCTATTCATTTTTTCTAAACCTCCGTTGACTAAATAAAGGTCAAAAAAGCTGAACCTTTGCAATAGAGCTTCCGAGAACCAAGCCAAGCAGCAACTTTGCGGCGCCGAGCAAGGCAACGCACGCGCCGCTCCTGCCGCCGAACTTGTACTGACCAGCAAGCCCACCAGCACCGTGGCAGGTCGGAACGCCGCCGAACCAACAACCAATCATGTTCATAAGCCCCACCGTCATCGACAG
>NW_019665024.1:0-260 GCF_002806865.2 Cucurbita pepo subsp. pepo
TGGTAGGGAGAGGTTTCAACACCCTTATAAATAATGAGATCTCTCACCTGGAATGAGTATGATTTCTCGATTTACTGCTGTCTACACGCAAGTACCCAATAATTGTAAGTTGAAATAATGAGGTTGGTTTTGGTCCAATATAAAAGAGAGGAAGAGAATAGAGGCACTACAAAGCCTCAGCCTGCACCTTGTTTCCTTACTTCCTTCACCGCCACCACTGCCTTTTGTACCAAAAAATGATGAGATGAAGAGGGTGGGGG
>NW_019665025.1:0-260 GCF_002806865.2 Cucurbita pepo subsp. pepo
GAGTTGGTTGGATTGGTAACCCAACCCAACCTGAAAATTTTCACAACCCAACCCAATCCAACTCTCTATTTTCAGGTTGTTCCAAACTAAGAAGAGACAAGAAGTGGAGAAATAACCTACTGCCGAGCGGAGAAGTTCGAAGAGAAACACAGAGTGTAGAAGTTTGACGGAAATGGAACGGAAAGGCGAGCAGAGAGACAGTCGATGACGACGTCGAGGGGAGAAATGGGAGCTGAGAAGAGAGTCTGATGGAGAATAAA
>NW_019665026.1:0-260 GCF_002806865.2 Cucurbita pepo subsp. pepo
TCGTCCGATGTCTAGCTCTGATACCATTTGTAACAACCTAAACCCACAGCTAGTAGATATCATCCTCTTTGGGCTTTCCCTTCTAGCCTTCCCCTCAAGGTTTTAAAATGCGTCTACTAGAGAGAGATTTCCACACCCTTATAAGAAGTGCTTTGTTCCACTCTCCGACCGATGTGAGATCTCACAATCCACCCACTTCGGGACCCAACGTCTTCACTAGCACTCGTCTGGTGTCTGACTCTAATACAATTTGTAACAAC
>NW_019665027.1:0-260 GCF_002806865.2 Cucurbita pepo subsp. pepo
CAATCACACCTAACTTGGCTTTCAAAAAATCAAATTGATGTCTTCCCAAATCTTTAGTGAATATATATGCCAATTTCATTTTAGTTGAAACATAACATGATTTGATGACTTCAGCTTGTAACTTTTCTCAAACTATATGGAAATCTATTTCAATGTGTTTCGTACATTCGTGAAAAGCTGGTTGGCCACTATGTGTAATGCTGCTTGATTATCACAATGCAATAATGCTAGTTCGGACAGTGGAACTTTCAAGTCTTGAA
>NW_019665028.1:0-260 GCF_002806865.2 Cucurbita pepo subsp. pepo
CACACGCTTGCGCTACCGAAAATCAATGGAAGGAAAGGAGCGTATATCGTATTGTGGTATACATGTTCATACAAAACATTCTAAGGAAGTACCCATGCTCGTGACATATAATATGCATGAGATCTCGTAGTTAAAAAATATGGTACATGGTTATGACGCACATCATATTTCTATTCTTTTTCATATCATAATTCATGTGCATCATATACCTGACATCATTTTTACTCTTATCATACATGGCTCAATGATGTCTCATAGGC
>NW_019665029.1:0-260 GCF_002806865.2 Cucurbita pepo subsp. pepo
AATAGACAAGAAAGTCAAATGATTGATAAACAAGGAAATCTTTCTTGTTAAGGTCCTATGGAAGCATCATAGAGTAAAAGAAACCACTTAGGAAACAGAAGGCAAATAAGAACCTTGAGAAAATGGTCTCCAATAAGAATAAGCACTTTAATGGTAGTGGAAAATCCGTCTATAAATTATGATAAGGGTAGACTATTACCCCAAGAAGCAAGCTTAATCGAGGAGAATTTGCAACGCTCAAGGTCTCCAATAAGAGACAG
>NW_019665030.1:0-260 GCF_002806865.2 Cucurbita pepo subsp. pepo
AACTGCCAATCCTCTTCACCCGCGCCCCCATTTTCCCGCCACCTTTGGAAAGAAAGCCCTAGCACAGCAAATTCGTCGTTGACAGAGCTTCAGTCGAATCCTATGGTTCAATTTCACGAGCACATAATCACAGAGCTTCTTGAAGACTCTAATGGAGGCTTAGTAATCATCTCTTCAGGTCTAAATCTTGCAAAACTTGTTTCCTCTCTCCTCCTTCTTCACTCTCCGGCTCAAGGCACTCTCCTCCTCGTATCTCCTTC
>NW_019665031.1:0-260 GCF_002806865.2 Cucurbita pepo subsp. pepo
ACTTTTCTTTCCATAGTTTTGTCCGATCATCCTTTCAAGGAAGCTAAAGCTTTGTTGTGAAAATCTACCATCAGGGATTTTCTTTGGAATCATTGGAAATATGAAACCAAAGAGTTTATTGGATAAAGAGCTTCCTTTTGACAAGTTCTTTGATTCCATTGTTGATCATGCTATCTCTTTAGTGTAAATCTACAAATATCTTTTCTTCTTATAGTTAAGCTACTCTATTAACAAATTGCAAGCTTTTTGGAATCACCCTC
>NW_019665032.1:0-260 GCF_002806865.2 Cucurbita pepo subsp. pepo
CGGCAATGGGTATGGAAACCGATCTTCGTTCACCGTCCATGTCGTTTGTTTCGGAAAGTCAGCAAAAGAAACTTGCAAATTTGAGCTAAAAAACGACCCAACTCCGACAATCAAAGCCCCGGAAGCAATTGATTTGGTTAAGAAGTCGAATATGGAGCTTCTTCTATTATCTCGATCGGAGCCAGCTTGGATAAGTTGTGGTGGTGAAGCTATTATAAATTTATGGATCGATTTGGAATTAGATTTTGAAGCTAAAGACG
>NW_019665033.1:0-260 GCF_002806865.2 Cucurbita pepo subsp. pepo
CTAGCTACATTATGCAGAGCTGTCTTTCCATTCTTTCTTACGATTCTCACTGTACCGACATCGGCATCTAAGATAGCATTAACTACTTCCAAATGGTCCTGTACAGCAGCTGAATAGAGAGGGCTTGTATTTGAGGAGTCACATGACCGGCAAAGCTCTGGCCAAATGCCCAAAAGCTCTTTTACAATACCTGAAACAAGTGAACGTTTAACTCCCCAGATATTTAAAGCAAGATATATCAGTAGGAGGTAAACCTTTTC
>NW_019665034.1:0-260 GCF_002806865.2 Cucurbita pepo subsp. pepo
ATATATATATATATATATATATATATATAACTAAATTAATAAAAATGCTTCTATATTTTTTTTTTATTATTATAAGTAAAAATTATTCTCACAGACCAATACGAGTTCTTCTAACATGCTTTATCATCACTCATATAAGTCTCGAGAACTTCCTTTGTGCATTTTTTAGTCATCGTATACTCAATATCACTCTTATTCGAATATAGTCTCGGTTCATTTATGTACCTCTCCTTTACTCGGGTCTTAACATATGAACTCTC
>NW_019665035.1:0-260 GCF_002806865.2 Cucurbita pepo subsp. pepo
TACGTCTAGCGAAAACAGTTTGTTGGACCAATCAACCTAGATCTTTGATACTAAGTTTAGTTCATAAATTTCTTGGTTAAATCAAGCATATGACGTACTCATAATCATTCCACCTTAGTCCTTGTTGATTCCTACAGGTATTTCTTCAGTAAAAGTCAAAACAATTAATTACATGCTCAATCTGTGTTCGAGGGCACGGTTCTTTGGCTAATCAAGCTTTAAGGCTCTTAAACTTTCTCGTAGAGGTCTAAAATGAATCC
>NW_019665036.1:0-260 GCF_002806865.2 Cucurbita pepo subsp. pepo
ATTTTCTTAACCATACTTGGATATCTTTAAAATTTCTCTCATTAGAACTTAGTTTTGTTGATTAAGTTGTACCATTCTTGAACTCAAAGGTTACCATTTATTTATTAAATAATATTTTTAGAATACAGCCCAACTCTTATGTTTATTAAAAGAAGAAAAAGTAAATTTACTATAAATTGGTTCATACGCTAAATTTTGAGTCCATATTTTTATAAATAGAACTTATCAAATGGGAATCAATTTCGTAAGCTGATTGAAAA
>NW_019665037.1:0-260 GCF_002806865.2 Cucurbita pepo subsp. pepo
CATGAGAGACGGTGACGTTTTGAATTTATTCAATTTTATGTTTTTTTTTTTTTAATTTTATTTTACGGGCACGAAGTAATATTTAACATTTTTTTTTTTAGTTTATCGACGTTTGGAAGTAGCTGTACTCGTGTTAATATTTGGTCGGTATGTTATGCAGCTGAAATTGAAGAAAACAAAGCTGAACTGAACAGGCTGAGGGAGCTCCATATGAAGCAGCAGCAGCAGCAGCAGCAGGCTGAAGCCGCCTGGGAGACTGC
>NW_019665038.1:0-260 GCF_002806865.2 Cucurbita pepo subsp. pepo
CAAGAAAAAGTCAAAGAGAACAATATCGGCTATCGGTGGGCTTGAGTTGTTGCACATGGTATTAGAGTCAGACACTTGGTGATGTGCGAGTGAGGACGCTAGACCCCAAGAAGAGTGTATTATAAGATCCCATTAGTTGAAAAAAGGAACGAAACGTTCTTTACAAAGGTGTAGAAACCTCTCCCTGGTATACAATATCTACTAGCAGTGGCCTTGGGTTGTTGCACATCTCCTACGACATGATCACGTTCTTTAGTTTT
>NW_019665039.1:0-260 GCF_002806865.2 Cucurbita pepo subsp. pepo
GGGTGTAAAAAAAAAAAAAAAAAAAGTCTTCCCGAGCTGGATTGAGTTGGATAAATCTTTCCGACCATCCCAAACAATACAAATAGAGTTCACAATCCAACCCGATTCAGATTTGATTGGATGGTCAGGTTGTTCTCTTTTTTTAATTATTAAAAAAAAAACTTACTAATAACTAAAATTTTATAGAGTTGAAATATCAAATATTCACAAGTCACAATGCATCGATTACAAACGTCAAATATTCTTAATTTTCATAATAA
>NW_019665040.1:0-260 GCF_002806865.2 Cucurbita pepo subsp. pepo
TTTTTTTTTTTTTTTTTTTTTTTTTTTTTTAATATATATTTTAAATAAATAAAATAATATTGAATACACAAATAATATATTGTAATTGAAGCGTCATAATGTTTAATTCTTCATCCAAACTAAATGATTCATAAACTTCATAATAACATAAATAAATATTTGTTAAAGTAATGTTGTGTAGCATCTTGATGCCACCTAATTTTATTCTACTTCCAATTCCCTTTTTCTTACTTATTAATTATTTTAATCATTCTTAAATA
>NW_019665041.1:0-260 GCF_002806865.2 Cucurbita pepo subsp. pepo
AATCAAGAACCATAGAAGAATTCAATATAAAGGATAAAGACTAAAATTGTTGCACTTGGAACCCACTTTTAGTAACCAGTCGATAACCATGAAAGCAATTACTGATGCAAGCCATGTCAAACAATCATTGATGGATGCAACTAGTTGGAATAAGCATGTTCGATCGCTAAATGCTTATATGAGAATTAAGAGGCATCTTAAAAATAAGAAATTGGTGCCTCTTTTATTTGCATTCACAAATCAGAAAACCAGTTCCATTA
>NW_019665042.1:0-260 GCF_002806865.2 Cucurbita pepo subsp. pepo
ATGGTGCGAAATCTTTGTACATTAGTATAATAAAGTACGGGTGTTCGGGCTCAAAAACTTAAGTTGTCGTAGAAGGAATTCCGAGAATATAACGCGGATGGAATATGAATGGATAAGATTAAATAATGTCTTTACCGTCTTATTAGCAAATGTAAGCGACAAAAAAAGGAGCTTGGTTGAAGTGGAATGATCTTATGATCTAGTGAGTATATCATTGCCTCCAATTTCTAGCCTTCTAAGCGTTGTTACCCCTACCGTGT
>NW_019665043.1:0-260 GCF_002806865.2 Cucurbita pepo subsp. pepo
TTCTGATCATTAGATGGAAGATGAAATTCTCACCATTAAACATTGTTGGTTTATCAGTCAGAATCTCGCTATTCGGATCTAGTCCATGAAAGACCTCTCTCCCTACCTCTCCTATGCTTCTCCTGTTTCCGCTTATGCTGCTTTTCGTGCAACTGTAAGAGCTTAGTTCTCCTCCAATGCTTTTCTAAGACTGCCTCCACGGGNTTATCTATAAATTCTCCTCACTAAAGAGCATAGAAGAAAGATATTAAACAACCATT
>NW_019665044.1:0-260 GCF_002806865.2 Cucurbita pepo subsp. pepo
TTATTGCAATCCATGACCTCTATTAGTTGATATTGTCTACTAGGGTTCGTTACGTCTCATTATCATCCTCACGGTTTGAAACCACATCTATTAGGGAGAGGTTTTCAGACCCTTATAAGAAATGTTTCTTCACCATCTAATCGATGTGGGATCTCACTATCGACCCCTTCTGAGGGCCAAGTGTCCTCACTGGCACATCGTCTAGTGACTAGCNCAAATTCCAAGCCCAGTGCTTGCAAACATTGTCAATTTTTGTCATT
>NW_019665045.1:0-260 GCF_002806865.2 Cucurbita pepo subsp. pepo
TATACAGAAGCCAGCTATGCGGACACTGTGACACTTGAACAATCTTGTGCCTCTCTAGAAAGTAGAAGAGCCAAGCTCATCTGAAGAAGCGGCTGGCCTGAAAGAGTGGGGCGATGAAAGAGGAGATTTCCGCCTGAACACCTTAAATCAGAANATTCCTTGTAGTCAGGGTATGACAGGTGAAGCGCAAGAGTGATGGCTCTATTTTGATCTCGTTGACGCGATTGGTTGCTCGGGGCTTCTCACATCTCACAATGGAT
>NW_019665046.1:0-260 GCF_002806865.2 Cucurbita pepo subsp. pepo
TTAGGTCTAGAATGATACATTGAATAGAGAATATTTTATTCTGTCTAGAAACAAGGATTATCCATCCTCTTTCCTCAAAGTTCCATCTGTATGCATCAACCAGCCCAACCCGAGGTTGCTTAGTCCATTTACAACGTGAACGTTACAAGGTTGCTTAGTCCATTTACAACGTGAACGTTACAATGTAGTTCTTGTAACAACTTAGCCCACCAAAACNTTCTTGTAACAACTTAGCCCACCAAAACCCACAATGTAGTTCT
>NW_019665047.1:0-260 GCF_002806865.2 Cucurbita pepo subsp. pepo
CCTATTTATTCTTGAACAGCTCTTGATCCTTTCTTTCTTGCCTGAACTTTTTCACCTTTGACTGATTGAATTTGGTTGAGCTCCTTATTCCTATTTCTTCTTTCTTCGTTCTCTTTTCTTTCGCTTCAACCACTGTAAAGAAGGTCTGTTCTCTTTCTCCTTATTCTTTNTATGCTATCCACATTCAAATCTAACTGGACTTTAAGTTCAAGTCTCGGTTGCGTGTATTCCCTGACCTCATTCCCCTGGCTTGTAAACTC
>NW_019665048.1:0-260 GCF_002806865.2 Cucurbita pepo subsp. pepo
CTTTACGTACGTACGTGAATTAGGCCCTTGCTCGGGGTCAGACAAGATTCCCGGTTGAGAAAGAAAAACCTAACCCTCCTATCTATTACCAATCGGAACTCTTTTTGAATTAGTATCAGCTCTTGCAAGGAAAGCCTCTTTCTTNCTTCATTTTCCTGTCTCCCGGTAATAGGAATTGTGGGTAATTAGAATGTATATTACACAGAAATTGCATAATTTGCCACACCAAAAAGAGCGATGGGTAGCCACTCCAAAAAGAG
>NW_019665049.1:0-260 GCF_002806865.2 Cucurbita pepo subsp. pepo
GAAACCCATAGGGATGGCGCCAGCAGTGGCAAAAGGAGGGATAGCAGAGCAACAGACGATATAGATCAACTGCTAAAACAACAAGAGGCTTTACTTAGCTGGTGTGTTTACAACAAGAGGCTTTACTTAGCTGGTGTGAAAACAGTGAAGGGAGTTGTAAGGCGTATTGGTCTTATGTCAAAAAGAGGGATGAGGAAATACATAAAGCCTTAAGANTTTACAACAAGAGGCTTTACTTAGCTGGTGTGAAAACAGTGAAG
>NW_019665050.1:0-260 GCF_002806865.2 Cucurbita pepo subsp. pepo
CTGAAGCCTTTAACACGTCATGTTCTATTGCTGGACCTGATACTGCTGATTGGTTTCAAAAAAGTACTCCAAGCAAAATGATACCCTATAGGGAAAGAAACCTTTCACACAACCCCTATTAGACACAAAAACACTCTCGCACACTCTTCTCCATCAATACACTGCCTCAAACAACCACTCACACAGACAATCACATCACTCACAAACACNACCCCTATTAGACACAAAAACACTCTCGCACACTCTTCTCCATCAATACA
>NW_019665051.1:0-260 GCF_002806865.2 Cucurbita pepo subsp. pepo
GTCAGCGTTCTAGCTCGGACTTCAAAAAGCGCTGGGTACCCCCCTCGACTTTAGTACTTCCTTTCACCCCCAAATAAATGGACAAACGGAGCGTTTAAACAAAATTGTAGAGAACATGCTACGCGCTTGTGTACTAGATTTTAAGGGAAGTTGGGATTCCAAACTCCATCTGATGGAATTCTCGTATAACAACAGTTTCCAAACAACTATNTGGAATGACACCGTTTGAGACCCTGTACGGGAAACGGTGTAGGTCCCCA
>NW_019665052.1:0-260 GCF_002806865.2 Cucurbita pepo subsp. pepo
TCCAATTTTGGGGAAGATCCAACGGCTGATATTTGAGTTTCAAGAGTTTTTGCTCAGAAGGTCACTATAGATGCTCTGATTCTGATCAGAGGGGCATTTTCGTAATTATCCATTTTTCCAGGGGTATTATAGTAATTTTCCACTTTCTGAATATTTTAATATTATTTTCTTGAAAAATCCATAATTTTTCTAAAAATCCTTCATCTNCCCTTCTTGAGTATCTTGAAATTCCATCTAGATAAGGAACTAAAAATCCGAGA
>NW_019665053.1:0-260 GCF_002806865.2 Cucurbita pepo subsp. pepo
ACGTACATGGGCCGTGTGTGAAGGAGTACCACACACCCAACAATACCCAGAATAGGAAAGCGCCCAAGCCTATGAAAAGTTTATGAAAAGTTAGGTCCCGCTCATATGTTGCATGTGTTTGCATTCCTAACCCCAATAGTGGGGTGACTTACTGAGTATTTCATAAAATACTCAAGCCACGTGCTGCCTACATTTTTCAGGTAAAGGCNTTAATGTACGGTTGACGACGGAGCTAAGGCCACCATGGAAGTTGGAGACGT
>NW_019665054.1:0-260 GCF_002806865.2 Cucurbita pepo subsp. pepo
TGAGAATATCTCGAAGTTCGAGTTAGTTCTCTTACACGCCATGTCACAAACTCAAGTTGATATAAAATTTCTACTAGGGAGAAGCACCAACATCGTTATACGTTATGCTTCATTCTCATCCCTAGAAGAAGGGCTTGACGACCTCCGACCTTGTGCTTAACAGCCACACGCTCTAACCAACTGAGCTATTCTAGCCAATCAGTTNTGTAGTTGATATTGTCTACTTTCGTTCGTTACGTATCTCTGTCAGCCTTACGATT
>NW_019665055.1:0-260 GCF_002806865.2 Cucurbita pepo subsp. pepo
TCTGGTTCTACCAGAGCTTCTGGTATAGACACAGATTTTTGGAAATAGGTTTTGATTTCAGGTACTGGAGAAAAACGAACGGGAACAATCGCGTCCGAGTAGGTCGAGGGGACAGAAGGTCCCTTTGAAGTGGAACAGACAGTGGGTCTCGATGGAGTAACGGCAGATGGCTGTGTTGANTGGAGTAACGGCAGATGGCTGTGTTGAAGAGGCTGAAGACCTCGTCGGAGTGATAACCTCCGCCTGTTTTTGAGAAAGCT
>NW_019665056.1:0-260 GCF_002806865.2 Cucurbita pepo subsp. pepo
AAAAAAAAAAAAAAAAAAAAAAAAAAAAAAAAAAGCAATTTTTTATTTTTTAAAATTTTAGTTTATAGACTTTTATTTTATAAACTTTCTTTTACCATTAGCAAAATTTGGAAACTTTAACCTGTTATGTATTGTCGTAAGCTTCACGATTTTAAAACGCGTCTATTAGGGAGAGCTGTTTTAAAACGCGTCTACTAAGGAGAGTAGTCAGGGAGAGTTGTTTTAAAACGCGTCTACTAGGGAGAGTAGTCTTAAAACGC
>NW_019665057.1:0-260 GCF_002806865.2 Cucurbita pepo subsp. pepo
TATTATACAAAGAAAAACCCTTCTCATCAACACCCCAAATGTAGTGCCAATAGTTGCATCGTTCTTGAAGCTAAACTTCATTCTCTGGCCAAAAAACCTCAAACGAAGCATGTTCAAGATTGCTATTAAAGTTGCACCAAAACAATGTTGTTTGCAATAAATTTTCCTTGAATTCCAATTTGTATTCTTGTTTGAATCTAAGGATATGCTCTCCTNTAAATGGGCATAAATTCAATTTGAAAGTCGTCCATCAAGCATTA
>NW_019665058.1:0-260 GCF_002806865.2 Cucurbita pepo subsp. pepo
GCCAGCTTATAGAGCCAACCCAACTGAGACTCAAGAAATTCAAAGGCAAGTAGAGAAGCTTATGGAGAAGAGCTATATACGAGAGAGTTTGAGCCCATGTTCTGTACCAGTCTTATTGGTGCCGAAGAAAGATGGAACGTGGCGCATGTGCGTGGATTGTAGAGCCATCAACAAAATAACGGTAAAGTATCGACATCCTATTCATAGGCTNTCGACATCCTATTCATAGGCTAGACGATATGCTTGATGAATTGCATGGT
>NW_019665059.1:0-260 GCF_002806865.2 Cucurbita pepo subsp. pepo
ACTAAAAACAGGTTCGACCCTTTTACCTCTAAATTGTGAAATTGCAATTTATTATTTAAACAAGTCAAACATTTGTAAGTAATTTAACAAAATCTCTAGATTTTGTGATCAAGTCGTGTGTAAACTACGCAAGCAATCATTAGTTAATGGGTAGCACATATTGTTGCTAAAGCACTTCTTCTGCCTATGAAACAAGCTTATAGTTATTATNAAACTACGCAAGCAATCATTAGTTAATGGGTAGCACATATTGTTGCTAA
>NW_019665060.1:0-260 GCF_002806865.2 Cucurbita pepo subsp. pepo
CTCTTCCTCCAAAATGTGGGATGAAGAAGCCATCAAATCCAAAAGTACTTTAATCCAGAAGTACCGTGATCTTTAATAAACATTTTAGAAGTAAAAATTTATAAATTTATAGAATAGTTTATGAAAATTAACTTGATTAGTAACTANGCACTTCGTCTTTTTATTTAATATTTTAAAATATTTTTTTATTTATATATGTATGTTTTTTTTATTTTGTACAGTTGTGGAACTAATTTTGAAGTTGTAAACATTGTGGAGGT
>NW_019665061.1:0-260 GCF_002806865.2 Cucurbita pepo subsp. pepo
GTTAAAAGTCTTGACATGTTATATATCTATAATTATATTTTGTTTTTATTAAAAATCTTATATTCTATGGTTATTGATGTATAAAAGAGTTGATAAAGTTATCTAAGTCATTCTGCCCTGTCCTCTGTATTTACTTTTGTCTCTATATTTAGTTTAAGTTTTTAATTCATGAATCTTCCCTTTTTTTTTTATCTGTATTTACTCNTTTCTAAACCTTTTCTCATCTCTCTGTTAATCCTTGAATTTCTATTCACAAATTT
>NW_019665062.1:0-260 GCF_002806865.2 Cucurbita pepo subsp. pepo
TTAAGTCGTTGTCATGAATATATCTTTAATGAAAGTTCGATATCGTCATTTGAAAACCGAGTCAACCTATATGAGCTCATGACATTAGTTTCAGATTTGAACTCACAACATTATTTCTCTAATTTACATTGGTCCATTGTTAAAAGTCTTGAAATGTTATATATCTATAATTATATTTTTATTAGAAATCTTATTTTTCATGGTTATTGTTGTANTCTGGCTTTACTACTCTCTGTACTTACCAGTTGTATTTACCTTTC
>NW_019665063.1:0-260 GCF_002806865.2 Cucurbita pepo subsp. pepo
GGATTGTATGGCTGGATCTGAATACGTGACTCTCTCTCTGAGCATCATCCGTGGAGGTTAACTGACGACCCTCACAGGGGACCATACATCCACAAAACGGGGTGCGACCCCCTATGTGTNCATACATCCACAAAACGGGGTGCGACCCCCTATGTGTCGGTCAGCTACTGAGTCATTCTAAGTGGCTCCATGTCCCCCGCTCAGGAACAGATTTCTACTGCCCAGGAGTCCTGTTCAGAAGACCCCTTAGCTATCACCAC
>NW_019665064.1:0-260 GCF_002806865.2 Cucurbita pepo subsp. pepo
TTTTTATGTTTTGTTGCCATCACTTAAAATAGCATTTTTTTTATGTTTTGTTGGCAGAATTAACTTAAAATAGCATTTTTTTATGTTTTGTTGCCACAATTATCGTTCACTTAAAATAGCATTTTTTTTATGTTTTGTTGCCAGAATTACGTTCACTTAAAATAGCCTTTTTTTATGTTGTGTTGCGTTCACTTAAAATAGCTTTNATGTTGTGTTGCGTTCACTTAAAATAGCTTTTTTTATGTTTTGTTGCCAGAATT
>NW_019665065.1:0-260 GCF_002806865.2 Cucurbita pepo subsp. pepo
TACATAACATGTTAAATTAACTCATACTTAAAAAAAATAATTTCTCTCTTTTGGAGATGTGGGGCATTGATCCCCATACCTCTCGCATGCTAAGCGAGCGCTCTACCATCTGAGCTACATCTCCACAATCATTACATCACAAAACCCTAAATTTCCCGTCATCAATAATAGTGAAAATGAAGAAATATTGCTACCNGAAAAGAAATAATATATTTTTATTAATAGATATTCTTATTATTTTTGGAGATGCGGGGTATCGA
>NW_019665066.1:0-260 GCF_002806865.2 Cucurbita pepo subsp. pepo
GATGTTTGTCTGAATGATCATTGGGTTAGACTCCGTTACTATTAGGCATTTTTCTAGGGGCATGTCAATCCCTGAATATTTGGGCTTTAGAAGGTTGGATATGAAGGCTAACTATTTATAATAAAAATATGATAGAGATATATATACTAAATAATTATATATAGTAGGCAGTTACATATAGTGAAGCTATATATAATAAACTGAAATCATAGNCTGTTACATTAGTTAGTGCTTCCTAAATGTACATTTCTCATTCTCCA
>NW_019665067.1:0-260 GCF_002806865.2 Cucurbita pepo subsp. pepo
TAATCTCAAACAAGAAGTACAGGTATTAAGATCTGGAACCAGGTCAGAATCCTATATGCGTCGCCAAGAAGTTCTCAATCTTCAGGAATGGCTGCCCGAACGAAAGGAAATGGCGCAACCAAACCTAGACGAGGATGACATTCAAAGTTCCTTCGTTGGAGCAATCACCACTCCTCAATACTATAAATTTTACGCTCTCGTTACCTTAANTATAAATTTTACGCTCTCGTTACCTTAAAAATTTATGATTTTAAAATCAC
>NW_019665068.1:0-260 GCF_002806865.2 Cucurbita pepo subsp. pepo
GACCTCTCACACCCAAAACGATAATCATACCACTTAGACCACATGCCTTTATAGTTGGTAGTCTGTATATTTTCCGTGCCTCAATATATGAAATTTATATAAGTTGAAGTCGTGCATTGCCACGCATTCCTTTGGTTAGGCTCCATTGATGACTAAACTATTTTTATTTAATTTTGTTTTTTTTTTTCATTTCAAAATTGTCATTTTTATCTTTTTNGAGGCATTTCGAGAATCGAACTCAAGACCTCTTGCACCCAAAG
>NW_019665069.1:0-260 GCF_002806865.2 Cucurbita pepo subsp. pepo
CTTGTAGTTATTAAAAAATGTACAAGTGTTTGAGGGTTGAGACGGGTCAGGTCAGATTATGAGATTTTCTAGACAGAACTCAATTATTTGCATTATAAATTTTTCAGCATAAACAACCCTTGTTATATAATGAATCCAACTCAACCCAACTCGAACATAAATTTTTTGGGATAGATANACATAAATTTTTTGGGATAGATAGTTGGTTCAGGTAGTTCAAGTTATTTATTCAATTTTTTGTTATTTTGATAAAAATAAAA
>NW_019665070.1:0-260 GCF_002806865.2 Cucurbita pepo subsp. pepo
TCTCTAAATTTAGATAAGATAGTAAGTTATATTACTTGAATTAGGTGTGGTGAAGGTCGAACAACGTGACCTTCAAATCTTCAATATTAAGCTCTCCCAACTAAGCTTATTTACGCTAACTCATTGAAATTTTAAAAAGAAATCATCTCTAAATTTAGATAAGATAGTAACTTANCTTATATTACTTGAATCAGGTGTGGTGAAGGTGGAACAACACCAGACCTTCAAATCTTCAATATTAAGCTCTCCCAACTAAGCTA
>NW_019665071.1:0-260 GCF_002806865.2 Cucurbita pepo subsp. pepo
AGGAGTGTATAGTGCTGTCAATTGATGTTCAATTTCAGCCTCTTCAGAAAACCTGTTAAAAGTTTCTAAAATGTACTCCTTGCCATTATCTGATCTTATAGTCTGAATCAAGCATGCACTTTCATTCTCAACTCTGGCTTTGAATTTCAAAATACACCCGCTACTTCTTACTTTTGCTTCAGCAAGAAGATCCAACACATTCTCGTTGGATCATAANTACTTTTGCTTCAGCAAGAAGATCCAACACATTCTCGTTGGAT
>NW_019665072.1:0-260 GCF_002806865.2 Cucurbita pepo subsp. pepo
AGGTTTAGGTTTAGACTAATCGAACGTTTAAGGAATTTTCTAGTTATCGTCAGAGACGACTTCAATGACAATATGTCGTTGTACACCTAGATGGAGTTAGTTGGCAAGGAGGGGAAAGTTATGATGGTGTTATGAACATAACAATTGTATNTGCTAAGTTCCCTAAGAGCAAGTTTTGGGTGTCTGAGATGACAATTGAGGTTATGTGTAGTCAAACAAAAAGATCACAGTGAACCCCGCTAAGTTTGATGCAGTTACGA
>NW_019665073.1:0-260 GCF_002806865.2 Cucurbita pepo subsp. pepo
AAAATATTATGAAAGAAATTTGAAAACTAAATTGCAAGGTTAAAAGTACTCCACAATTAATGTGACCCTTTAGGGTTGAGGCAAGGAACAAAAAGTGTGGCGGAATATTATCAAGAGATGGAAACTATGATGGAAAGATCAAATGTTAGAGAAGAAGAAGAAGATACCATGNTGAAGTAGCGTAGCTCAGGGAGATAGAGGGGCAGGAATAGGTAATAGCTTGATGATATGAATCCAACAACTGATCACGTGCATGTACC
>NW_019665074.1:0-260 GCF_002806865.2 Cucurbita pepo subsp. pepo
ACTTCTTTAAAAAATTACATTTGTCATACAAATATGTTTTTTTATTTAGAGTTAAATAAAGGACCATTTTGTTTCTCTCTGGGAGTAGCCTACACTTAGGCATAATTTTGAACATATTTGTCTCAGCATATATGTAACGACCGTAAATTTCCACATACTCAGAGTCGCTACTAACGTCTCATGCTCATCTATAATGCGGAAATATAACTNTAACGACCGTAAATTTCCACATACTCAGAGTCGCTACTAACGTCTCATGC
>NW_019665075.1:0-260 GCF_002806865.2 Cucurbita pepo subsp. pepo
ATAAGCCGAGGCCCAACGATAGTCTTGGCCTAGTAGCCTCTACAGCCCGCGACCCAGACCACGACCTAAACCAGACTACGACCCGCGCTTTGACTGGATGCTACCACACGACGTGGCTCGCTCTACTGCTTCCACGTGTCACATAGCGGCGCTAGCAGTCCCTCGGCTCGGCTCGGTGCGGCGTAAATAGCTCAGGCTCCCTCCAGCGACGCTCTNACAGCTCATCTTTTTTCAGCCCGGTTTCCACTGTTTCGACCCTC
>NW_019665076.1:0-259 GCF_002806865.2 Cucurbita pepo subsp. pepo
TAAGTAGAAATTTAGGATCGTTACAATAATTTGGTAAGAACATAGCTGAGCTCGAGTGAATCGGGTAAATAAATTTATGTTCTTGAATTATGATCGTATAAATGACTAAATTAGGTTATAAAATTAATTAAGCACAAAACTAATAGATGTGAATTCCCTAAAATATTACCTTCTAATTGTCTCCACCCATCTTAGTTTTAGTTTAATTCAATTCATCATTTTTTTCGTTTAAGATAAATTTAAATGATAGTATCGATAG
>NW_019665077.1:0-259 GCF_002806865.2 Cucurbita pepo subsp. pepo
AAAATAAATGGGAGGTCCCAACATTTTTCGAGGGAGTGGCAACAAAAACTCTACACTTAGCACATAGGCATAATTAATAGAAGCCTTTGATTGAGCCTGTCACATGTTTGACAAACCAAGCAAGTGATCTCTACCATGTCTAAACTTGAGCCCACCTATTCTTAAATGGAGTCTATACACAATAAGTCAAGATCTAAATCTTTGACCCGATCCCACCTTCTCATCATTCTCAAAACCCATGCTCGACTTTTTTCGCTCC
>NW_019665078.1:0-259 GCF_002806865.2 Cucurbita pepo subsp. pepo
TTACCCTCCAATCATACTTCTTATCAACTTATTATATCACTTATTACCTAACCATCTCACCCACTTCAACATTTCCTAACTTAACCACATCTTAACCACATCTTTCTATTGACATGATATCTTGATGAAGTTACGAAAACGAGATTTCATGTCGACAATTCGGTTGACATGACTATATTAAGTGCATAACTCTGATATCTATTATTAGGAACAATAGGCTTTTATTATGGTATGATATTGTCGATTTTGAGTATAATCG
>NW_019665079.1:0-259 GCF_002806865.2 Cucurbita pepo subsp. pepo
TGTACTTTAATGAATTATGTGTGATTACCCGTTGACCCGCATTTTGTATTATGATTATACGACCACTAGGCATCAGATTACTCTTTGTTGACCCGCTACTGTGTCTCGTAATTTTTAGGTTCAATGGAAGTATGGCTTTGGCCCACATTTAACTGCCATTAATTTTAATGCCAAAATACCAAAAATTCCCTCTGCTTGGGACTCTACTTTCATTTCAGTATTTTCAAATGTCAAAATTTAATCTTCATACTTAAAATTA
>NW_019665080.1:0-259 GCF_002806865.2 Cucurbita pepo subsp. pepo
TATTCCAGTCACAAAAGACAACATCTACTATCGGTGGAGAGGGAAGAACCCACAAATTCACACTTATTATTCTGGTCATAAAATAACTATTAACAAATAAGCTCTTAATTTCTCATTTATTCAGTTTTTAGTATCTACTAGTTGTTAGCTGTTGACAAAGAAGAGCAAAAAAAAACAATATCGGCTACTATAGAAAAACCCATAAAAGACAACATGTCTGGAGAAGGAAGAGCCCACAGATTCCCACTTATTATTTCCG
>NW_019665082.1:0-259 GCF_002806865.2 Cucurbita pepo subsp. pepo
ATGGTGAACCTTCTCACAAAAGGAGAAGATTGAGTGGAGACAAACATGTGGTACCTTGACAACCAAGTAAGCAACCACATGAGGGAGATCGAACAAAGTTCAAGGAGTTTGATGAGAAGCTCATTGGAATCGTGAAGTTTGGCGATGGATCAATTGTACCGATACAAGGCAAAAGATCCATCTTTTTCCCGTGCAAGAATGCCGACCAACATTTACATCCAAGGTATACTATATCCCAAACTTGAAGAGTAACATTATC
>NW_019665083.1:0-259 GCF_002806865.2 Cucurbita pepo subsp. pepo
AAAGTGAATGAAGAGTAACAACAAAAATCCTATTTTTAGCTCGATTATCCAAAGAGACAAAGGGTTCCAATCAAGGCCTCTTTTGCGGTCGCATCTAAAGTTCTTTCTTTTCACCATCCACCAATTAAAATAGGAAGGTCGATTTCCTGGGTGACTGTTCTTGTCATGATGTACTCATCTTTATAGCACCAGCAATCGAAGTCGAGCATACATAAAATGATTTTCATTCGTGAATAGTCAGGAGGAAAGAATGGGCAGC
>NW_019665084.1:0-259 GCF_002806865.2 Cucurbita pepo subsp. pepo
TATATTTAGATATAAAATTTGATTATAATATTTAGAGATAAAGAGAGTTAGATGATGGGTGACTCACCACTGTGCTGGAAAGAACAACTGTGATGGTACTGGTGATCATGATTGCATTGCCTGGTAAATGGGTGTGGCCTGACCTGGTGAACTGCATATAAACCGTGTACAATGACTTAAACACCCTTGCATATTGCCCCACTTCATTATTGTTCACCCAAGCAAAAGGAAATAAACACAATAATTTTGTTTAGAAGTC
>NW_019665086.1:0-259 GCF_002806865.2 Cucurbita pepo subsp. pepo
TATTTCCCACTATTTTTGACTGCCTCTCCGTTTTGACCAATTGCACAAAGTTACCGCCCTTTGAATTGTCCATGTTTGATATCGACGTGTCGGAACAAAATGCTGCCTGGCTGGAATACTTGTCGGAAAAAAAATTGAATTCTTTTAATTAAAAAAAATATCAATACATCAATATTTTATTTTTACTTTTTATTCCACTTTTCAAAAATTCAACGTATTTTTTTAAATTTAAACAAAAATTAAATTTTTATTTTTGTCA
>NW_019665087.1:0-259 GCF_002806865.2 Cucurbita pepo subsp. pepo
GTACTCCTCTCTGGTAATGCCTCTAATAGTCCAGCTGCAATTTCAGCTTGTCTTCCCTTCTCTCTCTTCTGTTGCCTAGAAATGCAGAGCAAAAATAATTCAGAAAGAACTTGAATTCTGTACCAATTTCAATAGGAGACTCTTTCTTTCAACCTCTTTGCCTAGTTGCGTTCAGAAGCTTGTCATCTTCCATGTGATTTTTTCAGTGTCCATATTTCATCCTCTCAATCAACTTCGCTTTCTTAGTTCTCTTCTTGTC
>NW_019665088.1:0-259 GCF_002806865.2 Cucurbita pepo subsp. pepo
TATAATAAATTGAACCAAGCAGGAGAGAAGAAAAAAAAAATCAATAATAGACTTATACAAAATATTTTATGAGAAATGGAGTCGGTGGTTGGAGCATATGTCGCTCGTGTCAATAGCGACATTGTGAGGAGACCCCACATTGGTTGGAGAGGGAAAAGAAGCATTCTTATGAGGGAGTCGGTGGCTGGAGCATATGTCGCTTGTGTCAACAATGACATTGTAAGATCCCACATTGATTGGAAAGGGGAAAAAAGCATTC
>NW_019665089.1:0-259 GCF_002806865.2 Cucurbita pepo subsp. pepo
CATATACAAGTATAAGAGAGCAAATAATAATAATAATAACCCATAGAACATGATAGGATTTGCCTTTAAATATTGACAAACAAGAGGGTATATAACTTTCGCAATCAGACAACATAATGGAAAATAAAAATTCAACCCTAGAGCTTCCTAGCTCTAATATATATTCCACGTGACTTCTCTACTTCCTCAAACAGTTACCATCTATTTACAACTTACAACTGCAAATCTCTCTCTCTATCTCTCTCAACAACACTCTTCT
>NW_019665090.1:0-259 GCF_002806865.2 Cucurbita pepo subsp. pepo
ATGTGAATAACTCGGTCCAGAATATTTAGATGAATCTATTATCTCTGTCACTGATGATGTTGGACGGAATGCCCCACAACTTCACAATGTGTTTGAAGAACAGTTAGGCTGTTAACTCAACCGAGTATACTTTGGGGCTGAGAACGAACGTGGTGTATTTCGAGAACCAGTCTATGATAACCAAGATGACTTCATATTTGCCTACTTTCAAGAGGTGTGTTATGAAATCTAGTGACACTATCCCACTGTCTTGTCGGCA
>NW_019665091.1:0-259 GCF_002806865.2 Cucurbita pepo subsp. pepo
TTCAGTCTTTCAAACACAGTAAAGGTTCAGCAGGAGTGATTCATCATTAATCCTTACGGAGTTAAGGAGAAGAAAAGCAATGAGACCGAGAGGGAGAGGAGTGAGGGATCATGCTTCTTTCCTCTTTACTTACTGTTCAGGAGCCATAGTGAAGTTCAGTTTACATTCATCTTCCTTTCGGCTTTCTTCTTGAACTGTAAAAGCTATTAGTAGAATGAATAGGTTACGGGGTTCAATCTCATTCTTCCAGGCAGGAGGG
>NW_019665092.1:0-259 GCF_002806865.2 Cucurbita pepo subsp. pepo
CTAAGTTATGAGTAGGCTCTAAGAATGTTATGTGGTTTTTATACGAAGTAGTTAGCCGTTGGAGTCGTAGTCTACGAGGCGAGTATCTTATCGTATGTAAACTTCGGCCAAGGCCAACAAGGTAAGTGACTTTACTGTTAGAGTTAGCTTATTATATATTGTATGATGGTGCATGTCCTATGACTTTTTCATGCACCATATTTTTTTTTTTTTTGTTAAATGTATGTTATGCATTGATTATGTTTTCTTGTATACGTAT
>NW_019665093.1:0-259 GCF_002806865.2 Cucurbita pepo subsp. pepo
GCGGGTTAGAGTTGTTACAAAATAAAATGGAAAAAGACAGTCCATAAAAAGATCTTTTATCGAAAAAATATAGAACATAAATGCTAGGAGAGGACTCTTTGACCTGGACAACTTAGAGAAACGAACCTAAAAATAAATCGACTTTTTAGGTTGTTACACAGACCGCACCTACCCCACAACTATTTCTTGTACTTTGTTAATTATATTTGTTAGACGAAACTCTCCACAATGGTATGATATTATCCACTTTGAACATAAG
>NW_019665094.1:0-259 GCF_002806865.2 Cucurbita pepo subsp. pepo
TCATTATCTTAGCTTAGGTGAGAACCCGTATGGTTTTGATATTTGTTCTCAATCTAAAGGTTAGAGGTTCGAACTTTCGACGAACGATATAGCATTGGAATGTTGATTGAATTGTGATTGGAGAAAACTTTTCTTCAAAACTTAGAATTTGTCCCAAGACTAAATTGCGTGGAAAAGTGGTGTGGCAAAGTGGTGTGGCGTGAGTATTGGTCATCAAGTTTGAATATTGACTCGTTCTAGTTATGATACCCATTTATAT
>NW_019665095.1:0-259 GCF_002806865.2 Cucurbita pepo subsp. pepo
ATAACATCATCGTGAATATCATTCATGCTCGCAAGTGTGGGTCATGTGATGAGGAGTACTACACATCTAATTTTGTCCTGACCGGAGGCTACCCATATGATGGTTTTAAGGATAGGTTCTTACACATGAGATGCATGTGATTACATTCCCTGATCGCAACAGTGGGGTCACTTATACTCAAGCTCAATGCTACTTCTATTTCACGTAAAGGCAAGGCACCCCTGTACGACTGAGTGTCGTTTTCTGATTTATTTTTTTC
>NW_019665096.1:0-259 GCF_002806865.2 Cucurbita pepo subsp. pepo
ATGAATTCTACAGCGTCGGTAGCCATGATCGAGGTCTCCATCCCGGCTAATGGCACCCGACGCCCCATGTTCTCCGTTCTTGTCGGTTTCATTCACCGGTCTGCACACTGCAGCACAGCCTTCCCTCTTCTGAACTTGAACGGAGCTAGAACCCTACTTCGGGTTTTTGTCACAATCGACCGGGAATACTTTTCGCGGGATTTAATTCTTTTGTTTTTTTTTTTAAGGTTAAAATAAATTAATATTTTTAAATAGTTAA
>NW_019665097.1:0-259 GCF_002806865.2 Cucurbita pepo subsp. pepo
TCCAACCAACTACAGATCTCACAATCAACACTCTTAGGGCCCAATGTTCTTGCTAACACTCGTTACTCTCTCCAACCAACTAAGGATCTCACAATCCACATCTTTAGGGTCCAGGGTTCTCACTGGCACACGTTACTCTCTCCAACCAACTAAAGATCTCACCATCCACACTCTTAGGGCCCAACGTCCTTGCTAACACTTGTTACTCTCTCCAACCAGCTAAGGATCTCACAATCCACATCTTTAGGGTTCAGGGTTC
>NW_019665098.1:0-259 GCF_002806865.2 Cucurbita pepo subsp. pepo
GAAGTTTTTGTCAACTTGATCTTGATAAGGAAAATAGAGAACGTGGATTAAGGACTGGACAATAGATCATATATTACTGTTACCTATGAGCTGAAGCTAGAATTCTTGTCGTGAAGTTGCAATTCTATGCCATTTTTCCTTTCTAGGTCCTTAAAATTTTTGTTGATTTTCCTTTTCCTCCAGCATTCTTGGATTATTACAATGTTCCTTATAAAGTCGTGGAGGTGAATCCCATATTCAAAAAGGAGATTAAGTGGTC
>NW_019665099.1:0-259 GCF_002806865.2 Cucurbita pepo subsp. pepo
ATATATATATATATATATATAAACCCAAATTCCAATGGGTATTGCAACTTCTAGAAGGAAAAAAATAAATAAATTATCTAACGAATCTATTTTGATTAACCGTGGACGAACATTCATTTTATAAGTTGTCTTAATATTGTCTGAAACAACAATATCTTTGTAAAGGTCGATAAAACGAACTAAAAATCTACGCATATGGTAAGATTTTTATCTAATAATTAGAATGGATAGATAAAAAGTGAATATGATATAGCAAATA
>NW_019665101.1:0-259 GCF_002806865.2 Cucurbita pepo subsp. pepo
AATTTGAACGCTCACCCAGGTACACGAACTCAAAGCTTCACATGTATTTGGAATAACTATACATTGTCATCGATGTCGAATTCATCGAGGAATCAACGAACATATCATCCATTTATGTCCATTTCTGAATGAACGAACAACGTAAAATCATTATAATTATTGTCGTCCTTAAGTTACAGGTGAGAGTTGAAAAGAACAAAGTGGCAAGAAAGCTTTTGGGAGCAGAAGAATTTTCAGACTATGCAAGCCCAGAACATAA
>NW_019665102.1:0-259 GCF_002806865.2 Cucurbita pepo subsp. pepo
TATTTTATCATTACACTGATTCATGTTTATTTTCTCATTACACTTCGTTGAGTACATATTTCAGCTCTCAAACATAGTATTATGTTTATTTTCTCATCTTCTTGTCGTGTCTGGATGACATTTTTTGGCAGGAAACTAAATGGTCTATCCTCAAGAATATCAGCACTTGCACCAAGACATTGTACAGTCTATGCTATTTCAAAAGGACAATTAGCCTCAATCCGGCCGCCTAATATGGAGACAAACGTGAGCATTGATG
>NW_019665103.1:0-259 GCF_002806865.2 Cucurbita pepo subsp. pepo
ATATGCTTAATATGTGCAACATATTTATGAAATGATATGACTGTGATATATCTGTGATATGATATGTTAATGTTATGACACGTGCTATGATATGGTGTGTTGATGATATGATACATGTTATGGTGTAGCACATTCGACAATATAATACATGTTGTGATATGTTTTATGATATAATACGGGTGCATCATATAATATGATATGTTAAAGGACATGTTATATGCATGATATGACATAATACGATGCATGATATGAATGATAC
>NW_019665104.1:0-259 GCF_002806865.2 Cucurbita pepo subsp. pepo
ATTACTTGAACTTGATATTATTTATTTTCCATTATTCTATCCATTGATGTTTGCTAAAATTATGTGCAAATATGTAAATTCATGACATCGTTATAAAATGATTTAAATGAATTGTTTCGTGCATAGTAGTCAAGTCATGCACATAGTGGCATGTCTATTTCATTAAGAAAAATAGGGTTGTTATCGTTAGTATGAGAGCTCTAAACTTATAGATTCTCTAATAACAAAAAGGATGAAGAATCTTTGGGAAGGAAAAATT
>NW_019665106.1:0-259 GCF_002806865.2 Cucurbita pepo subsp. pepo
AATTTCCAGCTGCCTTGCATCATGTGGCTCGCCATTTACAAACCAAGGAAATATAGCCTCTCTTGGTGGGCTAACTGGGTATGTTCTTAAAGAGTCCAACGGCTCAAGCCATAGCTACCAGATAGTGTCTTCTTTAAACTTTCTCTTTCAAGCTTTCCTCAAGGTTTTTAGAACGCATCCCAACATCTCATGATTATTTATTATTATTTTTTTTTTTCCCTTCAGGTGTCCATAATTCTTGGAGTGCTTTTGATGATCG
>NW_019665107.1:0-259 GCF_002806865.2 Cucurbita pepo subsp. pepo
TCTTTCCTCTTTCCTTTCTTATTTACCTATTAATTTTTTTTAATTTTAAATAATTTTTTAAAAATTTATTTTATCATCTAGATCGTTGTTTAAAAAATCAAGGTGATTTTCTTTACGTGTCAACTCGTTCAACTTAAGGTCTAAAATTCATCAACATAATAAATAGAGGAAGAGGTTTTGTCACATCGATCGATGATATATGTTTTAACCAATTGAATTATGTTCACGTTCACACCTCTCTATATATATATATATATAT
>NW_019665108.1:0-259 GCF_002806865.2 Cucurbita pepo subsp. pepo
CTCTACAAAAACTACACAAGGAGGAGATGGTGCACGATTTGCTGGCAATCAAAGGCATGAACAGGTTGTGCGACGGGTGTCTCATTGGCAAGCAGGGTGCACCACCTTTCCATCTTAGACATCCTACCGCACCGGTGAGCTGTTGGAGCTCATGCACAGCGATATCTACAGGCCCATCAAGACGGCGACCCCAGGCGGCAAGACCCTCTTCGTCTTGCTGGTCAATGACAAAAGCCGCTTCATGTGGCTGATCCTGCTG
>NW_019665109.1:0-259 GCF_002806865.2 Cucurbita pepo subsp. pepo
ACCATCTTTCAAAGTATAGAAATAAAAGAATATAAAAAAGATCAAGGAAACAGGCATGAAAAAAAACCCAGCCCTCAAAGGAGCCAAACTAAATCAATAAAGACTCCAATCTAACCATATAAAACCTAACAGCTAATAACAATACTCGTAAGCTATCGACGCCCAAAGAGAGGTACCTAGCTACAGTCTAAACGCATTCCAAAGGTCTTTCAATCCAACTGAAGATCATAATGTTCCTCTCCAACCAGAAACCCTAAAT
>NW_019665110.1:0-259 GCF_002806865.2 Cucurbita pepo subsp. pepo
TTTTTTTGCCTCTTTAATCACGCAATTAAGACCCATAAAATGCTACACAATAGAGGAGCTATATAGACACTCTCCTAAGGAGGAGGATTGGTAGAGGAATCAGGGAACAAACCCAACATCTTTGAAGTATTCATGCTCGAGAGCACTCCTGGCAGTGACTCTTTTGGTGGGATCCAAGCACAGCATTTTCTGGAAAATAATGGTCAACTATTTCAAGACACAGATATTGCATATAACATTGATTACTACTATATATATA
>NW_019665111.1:0-259 GCF_002806865.2 Cucurbita pepo subsp. pepo
TTTGTATTTCTTTAATGATAGGGAGAGAGAAAAAAAAATTGGATCAAAAGAAAATGTCATTTTGGATATTTAAAAATGAGATTTTGAGAACATGGACAAACAGGTCAATTAGTGAACCTTTAGCTAAGTGTAGAAAATTGGATTTGGAGAACCATGTAAAGCAGAAACTAGTAAAACTATTGATCTAGTAGATGAAATCATAGTAAAAAATAAATAAATAATAAATAATAAAAAAAAAAATAAGTGAATTATGTTGAAT
>NW_019665112.1:0-259 GCF_002806865.2 Cucurbita pepo subsp. pepo
AATGATATTGAGAATAGTAAAGAGAAAGTTGAATAGAAAAGCAGGCTTTTTGAGATGATATGACACTCTGATTTCAGGAAGTGACTGAGAATCTGATATAATTAAAGCTATATACATTCTTCAATTTCCTCTTCCCCATCATGCATTCTCCCATAGGTTGCTTGGTGGTTCCCCCCACCCATCTATGTCTCCCCTTCCCCTCTTCATTATTTTACATTTGAATTCAATACAAATCCCACTATTTCTTTACCCATTTTCA
>NW_019665113.1:0-259 GCF_002806865.2 Cucurbita pepo subsp. pepo
TCATAGGCAAGAAGCTTTGAGGCCACAAGCTTTGGACGAGAGGCGAAGATTCTGTCGTTTGTAGTAAGGAACTCCTTTGCTATTTCCCAACTGCTCACAACCAAGGCCTTTTTCAAACCGAACCTTAACGTAAACATGGGCCCATAGGCATCTGCCATTTTGGCCAACGCTATGTGAGTTGGGTCTCCTGCATGGAGCAGATGGAGGTGGCCAATGAGCGGCCAAGCGCCACCGGCCTCCGGTGGGATCCTCTTCCGAT
>NW_019665114.1:0-259 GCF_002806865.2 Cucurbita pepo subsp. pepo
ACCTACTAACCACACAAGAACCAAACCCAATCAATACATTCGTTCTTCTCTACAACTCTCTGTCTCAGAAACGAACTTGGAGTTCATGTTTGCGCTCACTCCATTTCAAAGGAAAGCGCAGCCATCACCTCCACATCAGCACCACACCAAACCACCATAACAAACAATTGCAGCCTCCTTTATGGGCCTATCAAATGTCAACTCAACCCTACTAGAAAATTCGAGAATAGTGTTTATAACGGTATGATGAGAACTATGA
>NW_019665115.1:0-259 GCF_002806865.2 Cucurbita pepo subsp. pepo
CTTCCTCTGGCTCGACAGCGTGCCATAACCCATGCGCCTGTAGGTTGACGCGCATCAACAAGGCCCACTCGTTGTAGTTGGACCTTGTCAACATCGGGTAACTGAACGACGGCGGTCGTTGTCTCCCTGATCACTCGGCTCAACGACACCTCGACGCCCGTCATCACGGCGTCGGCCTCTTCGTGGCGGTGATGGAGATGCCGGCACTTGACGGCGGCGTGGAGGAGTGAGCGAGTTTGCTCGGGATGGACCCCACGAT
>NW_019665116.1:0-259 GCF_002806865.2 Cucurbita pepo subsp. pepo
ATTCCTCATTGACTTGAAAACACAAGTAAACAACACCACAAGTCTCTCATTTACACACAGCTTAGTTTGCCTTGACTTGATCGATCTTGCTTGCGAAACCATCTATAGTATACGTAGCAAATTGAACATCTGCTATCGTTTCTGTAGTATCTATCTGGTTCGGGCTGGTGTCGATACCAGCCTCAATGGTTAGTTTGTTATGCACTTGATGTTCAAGCGAAATGACTCGGTCGTGTGATCATCTGCGTTTGATGTTGCT
>NW_019665117.1:0-259 GCF_002806865.2 Cucurbita pepo subsp. pepo
AAAACCAGAGGCGGCAATCTCCTCGATAGGCTATAACAACCATGTCTCCGCCACCTTCACCGGAGTTATCCGTCGACGTTCTATCAACTGTGGATCTCGACTTCCTAAATTTCGCCGGACTGTTGATTCTAGCGGTGACGATCATGTACTTCATTTACACCTATTACGAACATAAATACTGGAATCGAAGCCGAGATATCGAAGGCGGAAGGTCGGCGGCTACGGCGGCGGTAGGATCTTCTGGAGAGGATCGAGGAGG
>NW_019665118.1:0-259 GCF_002806865.2 Cucurbita pepo subsp. pepo
TACTATTAGAAAAAGAATTAGGCCAAAATTAGGATACATTCTCGAAAAATAAAACTTCCATAGAAGAGAAGCAAATGAAAGGCTTGTATAAAAATTCTCGTAGAATCGAGAATGAAGTTTGGCATGCGAAAAGGACAAAAAGGTCGTTTTTCCGATCTCTAAGGAACATTTTTAATTCCTCATCTCGAGGGAATTTCAAGATGCTAGGGAGAAATGATCTAGAAGGAATGAAGAATTTTTATGGAAATTATGGATTTTT
>NW_019665119.1:0-259 GCF_002806865.2 Cucurbita pepo subsp. pepo
ACCGTAATATTTGCCAGAGACTCTGTTTCGGCGGATGACACATTAACAATGTGGATGATTGGTGACATGCTGGCATAGACCTTAAACAACAAGACCAATAAATTAGATTATTAAAAAACAATAGAATAATAAATTCATCCTAAAACATCAAAAGGATGCTTCCCCATCATGATAATGCTACTATAATTTCAATGGGGTTTTCAGCCTATTGTTAAGAAACAAGGTTTTCAACCCAATCACGAACAACCAAAATACCGTA
>NW_019665120.1:0-259 GCF_002806865.2 Cucurbita pepo subsp. pepo
AAAAAAAAAAAAAAAAGTTAAAAGTGAAATAGTTATAAAAGTAAATAAATTATTTAAAATAATTTTCAATAGGAAAAGGAAAAAAAAAAGCCAAATAAAACAGAAAAGAGACCCGACCCCCTAATAAACCGTCCATTCATCTGTTCCAAAGGGCAACGTCAGCCTGTCGGCCGACCATTTACTTTTTCAAACACCAACTTTACCGACCAATAATTATTTAAATTATACTAAATTAATAAAAATACTTTTTAACTTCAAA
>NW_019665121.1:0-259 GCF_002806865.2 Cucurbita pepo subsp. pepo
AAATCACGAATAGTATGACCCAATATTCAATATTGAAATTTCTTCGTAATGAACTTACCGTGATGAGTTTTCGTAAGACAAGGCGGTCAATTAGATGTAGGAGAATGTCTTTGGTGTACTCGGGATGGCCTTGAATGCCTAGGATATGATCTCCATATTTGAACATTTCTATGCCATACTTATCTGACCGCCCAATCACTTCGGCCTTGGTCGGAAGCTCATAGATCTATGTCATTTTTTCATGACCAAATTAGAAGAT
>NW_019665122.1:0-259 GCF_002806865.2 Cucurbita pepo subsp. pepo
ATTCGGGTGCATGGTACACATCAGTACTCCAATGCATTTCTGACTCAGAGGGAGAAATAAAATATGAATTGGAAGTAACCTCTGATCGGGGAGGAAGATTAGAATATGCTATCAAAGTTGTGGTGGTAGTTTATTTGCTTTTAGCCTGGACAATTAGACATCCAATTAAAATAGCGTAATTGGAAATAAAATACTGACCGGAATTTCGGTCTATACCAGCACCATAATATCTGATTGGGGAGGAAGATTAGAATTAGAG
>NW_019665123.1:0-259 GCF_002806865.2 Cucurbita pepo subsp. pepo
CTTGAGTCTGGCGCCTTAGACCACTCGGCCATCCTGACAATAGGCTTGCTGACAAGATTTTAGCATCTACAACGATAAGAACCTAGATGTTAATTTAAACTTTCGGTTCGGTAAATTTATTTATGAAAGAAATGTCGGAAGTGGAATTTGAACCCACGCCCTCTTACGAAAACCAAAACTTGAGTCTATCGCCTTAGACCACTCTACCATCCTGACCATAGGCTTGGTGACAAGCTTTTAGCAACTACAACGATAAGAG
>NW_019665124.1:0-259 GCF_002806865.2 Cucurbita pepo subsp. pepo
CACCCACCACACTTCTGCGTCTTTTTGCAGTACATATGTCGTACACGCTACTTTATGGTTATCAGGGCATTTCATTGATTCAAAGGTCGTTTGCATGGTTGTGATCCATATCTGAGCTGCTGTGGGATCTTCCTTTGAACCGATGAACTGATGGAGGTCATACCGTTTGAAGTATTTTAACCAACTCACCCCCTGTCCGGTTGCAGATTTTTGGCCGGTTGTGTGGCCACCGCATCGACGGGTTGCGTGGCCATTACTG
>NW_019665125.1:0-259 GCF_002806865.2 Cucurbita pepo subsp. pepo
TTATCACCCATTTTTTAAAAACAAAGTCAAAATTAAAATTAAAAAAAAAATTAAAAATTCAGCATAATATAATTTTATTTCCTGGATAATAATTAAAAAAAGATTGAAAAATCCTTGATTGAGTTCTCTTAACCACCAAATCAAAAATTGAATTTTCATTTAGTTCATAAAAAAATGGAATTAAATTATCCGTTTCTAAAATTATTTAAGCCAGATAGGATGTGACGTGGACGGTGCCAATTAGTACACGTGTCAATAA
>NW_019665126.1:0-259 GCF_002806865.2 Cucurbita pepo subsp. pepo
CTCACTTGTTTTGAGACTATGCAACTTTCACATAGCAGTCCATTGTCTAGGTACCACATATTGGTGTCCATTCGCTCTTCTCATTATGTAAGAAGGTTTGCCATACCATTCTCTTCGTTGAGCATCAATTGGTTGGGCATCTTCTCGACCAACATCAGTCTAGGCTCTTGATCATGCGTGAGTGTGAGGGTTTCCTCCTCATCGCACTTCTTCTTGCGGCACTCTACCACATAGTGGTCTATTTTTTCTCAAGAATAAC
>NW_019665127.1:0-259 GCF_002806865.2 Cucurbita pepo subsp. pepo
ATTATGTTCTAATTTGAAATCTCAATTATTGTTAAATTAATAATTTTTAAAAAAAATATCTCATGATGCAAGTTATTTAAATTTTAATGAATTAATTAATAATAAACTTATAAAAAGGATATTATTGAAATAATTGATGGGCTTATCCAAGAAATTAAATAATAACAAGCGGTTTTTTAGAAGGGTTCGTGAGTTGGATTCAGTAGATGAACACGACTCTCCCCTTAATCGAGGCTCGACTCCTTTTCTTTTGGAGTCC
>NW_019665128.1:0-259 GCF_002806865.2 Cucurbita pepo subsp. pepo
CATCCTAATAATCTATAGTTTGATTCTCCATCCTTGCTAACGTTAAAGAAAATCGTTGGTACACGTCATTTAATCTATATAATTGATATATTAATATTATTCTCCACCTTAGTAATCATGTACGAGTGAAATATCTTGATTTATATCATGTAGTCAAGATATATTTCTCTAATGACTTAAAGCATAAAAGAGGTCAAAACTCACCAACACAATCTCCTATGAACTTCACAATTTATGAATCTTAACATAATTTGGACGA
>NW_019665129.1:0-259 GCF_002806865.2 Cucurbita pepo subsp. pepo
CAACGCACGGTGATGGGAAAGGGTGAGGAGGGTATTTATAGTGGAAATTTGGGAGGCGCGGAGGGCGTATGGGTTAAGGAAACTCGGCGATGAGTGTACGGTGTACTAATCAAATTCTATTATTTATTTAATTATTGCAATTTCAGCCAATCATTTTCTCTTTTTAAATATAATATTAATTTATTCACTTAAATTTCAGATGAACACGACTTTCCACGATGGTATGATATTGTCCGTCCACTTTGAGCATAAGCTCTCA
>NW_019665132.1:0-259 GCF_002806865.2 Cucurbita pepo subsp. pepo
CTGAGGTAGTGAGAGTTGTTTTAGTTTTCTTCATTCTATTTCATGTAGTTGAGTTCTTATCATATCGTTGAATCTCTTACCACGAACACGTCTAAGCTCGATATGAGTTCTCCGTGGCTGCATGTCAAATGGCAGTCCCGTTGTCGAAAATAAATGTAAATTTTGGCTTGTTGGATGTATAGGTTGATGGGTTCGTGAAGATCTTTCCGAAAGTCTCTCATGGGTGGACTGTGAGGTACAATGTTGAAGATGAAGAGGC
>NW_019665133.1:0-259 GCF_002806865.2 Cucurbita pepo subsp. pepo
ATTCTGATTCATTTTGGCTTAATAAAATTGTGCCAAAGATGGGAGGACATGATTCACCATACAAATTTTGTAACGGCCAAGCCCACCGCTAGCATTGTTCTCTTTGGGCTTCCCTCAAGGCTTTTAAAACGCGTCTCTCGAGGCTTTTAAAACGCGTCTGCTAGGGAGAGGTTTCTATACCTTATAAAGAATGTTTCGTTCTCTTCCCCAATTGATAAGGGATCTCACAATCCATTCTCCTTCAAGGCCCAGTGTTCTT
>NW_019665134.1:0-259 GCF_002806865.2 Cucurbita pepo subsp. pepo
AGAATATTTTTATAGTCAATAGAAGGAAAATTCAAACCTTCCACCCATAAGAGAAAATTTCATACATTTCACCATTTGAGCCAGATGTGCTCATAAATTGCATAGCTCAACGTTAAGAAACGAAACTCATGTATTTCAATACATAGACATACTTATCCAAAGTTAACTAACCCTCGAGCTACGCAAACTCAAGCTTATAAAACTCCCAATTTACGCTTCAATATATAAATCTACAAACCAAATAAACATAAGGTAAACC
>NW_019665136.1:0-259 GCF_002806865.2 Cucurbita pepo subsp. pepo
AAGAAAGGGTGTTTGGATGCCGAGAAAATTTGGGGGATTTTGAAGGATTCCGAGAAAAAGAAGAAGAAGATGATGATGATGGATCGATGACAGAGTTTCAAAAACCATTTGGGATCTGTTTCTGGTTTTTCCCCTTTGAATATCGATGAATTTGGAAACAAAAAATTAAATTAAACAAATATAAAGAACATAATATGATATATATGAATTTGAATCCTAAGCTTTGTGATTCTTCATTTTTTTTTTTTTTTTTTTTTTT
>NW_019665137.1:0-259 GCF_002806865.2 Cucurbita pepo subsp. pepo
GTTTGTAATTAGTTAAATTATCGTGTACCAGTTGAGGTAATTAGAGAATAATTAAAGCCTCGAAACGCAATTAAGACCCAGAGATTATTATATTTAATTTAATTAAACAAGTCAAGTGGGACACTGCCCATTTCCGTAGGAATGGGAAAGTGTAGGGACTGCCCTTAACTGTGAAGTTAGCCTTTGAATCAGAGACACACTGCCCTTAAAAAGTAATTAAAATAATAATAATAATAATAATAATAATAATATAAATAAA
>NW_019665138.1:0-259 GCF_002806865.2 Cucurbita pepo subsp. pepo
TTGTTGTGTTGTTGCGCTTAAATGTGATTCTTCATGGCAGGTGCGGTAAGGTCCAGACTGGTAGATTTGCAAGACATGCAGCTCCCAATGGTCTTATTGGGCTTGGCATGGAAAGGATATCAGTTCCAAGTTTCTTAGCTAACCAAGGTCTTATCTCTGATTCATTCTCCATGTGTTTCGGACATGATGAACTTGGGAGAATCGATTTTGGGGACACAGGCACACCAGACCAAAAAGAAACACCCATCAATTCAAATCC
>NW_019665139.1:0-259 GCF_002806865.2 Cucurbita pepo subsp. pepo
TCAGGGAAAGTCTTGGGGTGTGTGCTCATGCAGAAAGGTAAAGTGATAGCGTATGCTTCTCGACAATTGAAAACATATGAACGAAACTACCCCACGCATGATCTCAAGTTAGCAGCGGTGGTATTTGCTCTAAAAACGTGCGGCACTACCTGTATGGGGGAAAAGTACAAGTCTTCACTGATCATAAGACCCTCAAGTACTTATTCACGTAGAAGGAACTCAATATGAGACAAAGGCGATGGTTGGAACTGGTAAAGGA
>NW_019665140.1:0-259 GCF_002806865.2 Cucurbita pepo subsp. pepo
ATACATGATAAAATAATTGATTGAGGTTGGAAAGTCGAAGTTTTTCACGGACCCTTTTTCCAAATGAATTTTTTCTAGCTAAGGGTAAAAAGATATTAAAGAAGAAAAAAAAAACCCTTTTGGGAAAAAGAGTGAACAGTATGGAATGTGAAAGGGGCTGTTGAGAAGAGATGGGGCCATGAAGTGTTTATTATGTAAAAGAGGAAGAAAAAGTGGTTCTTTTTGCATTACAAGACACAAACCAGAGGGACCCAACACA
>NW_019665141.1:0-259 GCF_002806865.2 Cucurbita pepo subsp. pepo
AGGGAGCATGCTCCAAACAAGAGCCCTCAAAATGTTGCACTAAACAGACAGATCCATTCTAAGTCCGACACCAAATTCTTAACAAAAACATATCATCTTCTTGTTCATAGTCAAACAGCACTAACACTGCTGCGTGTTGCCTATGTAGTGGCTCGTGGGTGCGGCCTCTGTCCACCATTTGAATCACTTTTCTTGGCTATCTGTCTCTCATGAACAGAAATGGAAGCTAAATCAAAACCTTAATTGATGTAATATTAGC
>NW_019665142.1:0-259 GCF_002806865.2 Cucurbita pepo subsp. pepo
CTAAAACAAAAGATTATCGGTAATGCCCCTAATTTTTTTAGATTAATTAATGACGTTACCTTAGCATGCTTCAATCATACAATAAATCTAGAGTTGCACTCCTCTACGCACGACAAATTGTGTCATAGATGAAATTATTACTAGATTCTTTAAGAACTGATTGTAATTATGGTAAGGTCAAAAGTTTGTTTTGCCCTTGTAACGTAACTAAGTACCACAAATTCTTGAAAGAACAATTGTTCATGATCCAACCAAGATA
>NW_019665143.1:0-259 GCF_002806865.2 Cucurbita pepo subsp. pepo
AAAAAAAAAAAAAAAAAAAAAAAAAAAAAAAAAAAATCAGGTTATGGAAACCGTTAATGCTTTATTCTAAAAATATTTTTTAAATAACAAAAAAATATTTTTGAAGAAAAAATTAAAAGATATTAATATAATTTTTTAAAATTTAAAAATATTTTTAAAACATTATTAAAATAAAAATAATATCATATTTAAAAGGTTAATTGTATTTTTTTTAGACAGATTAAAGAGGTTTTTATAGATCAAAAGAAGAAATGAAAAA
>NW_019665144.1:0-259 GCF_002806865.2 Cucurbita pepo subsp. pepo
TAAGAGATTTATAAATGATTTTAGAACCATAACTGAACTATCGAATGACTTAGTGAAAAATATTGTTGTTTTTAAACGAGGAGAAATGCAAGAGAATGCATCCAATTTTCTTAGGAAGGAATTAAGCAAACCATTATTTGTTTTGGCTAGCTTTGATAAAACTATTGAAATTGAATGTGATGTATGTGGTTTGGGCTTAAGTGTTATNAGGGAAAAACTAAATGGGCCAACATTAAAATATACTACCTATGATAAAGAA
>NW_019665145.1:0-259 GCF_002806865.2 Cucurbita pepo subsp. pepo
CAAGGTAATTGGGAAGGAACGACTCAAGCAAGATTCATTCTCTCTTTCTCTTCTCCTTTCTTTCTTGAACTGTAAAATAAGAAACCGCCTTCCCCTTCTCTCACTCATTCACCTATTCTATTGGTCTGACTACTGAACCATTACCTATTTATTCAACTACTCGGTAAAAGACAAAAAGNTTGTAAGAAAGATGAATTTTCGGATTCCTTCTTTCACTTCGTCACCTATTCTATTGGTCTCTTTTCTTGAACGACGAGGT
>NW_019665146.1:0-259 GCF_002806865.2 Cucurbita pepo subsp. pepo
TTTATCCAAAAAAATAGACAGAAGATAGACTTTTTTCTTGTCTTTTGAGTGTTTACAGTTGAGTTACCGAGGGAAATGAGGGAAAATAAACTCTTTTATACCTCAAAATACGGGAAAGATAGAAAAGAATTTCTTGAAGCTGCTTTCCTTAAGGGAAAAAGTTCAATACCCCTAAAATNTTGAAGCTTCAGCTATTAAGGGAAAAAGCTATGACAAGATTTTACCCCTATGCTGGATAGAATTTATTTGATTTCCTATG
>NW_019665147.1:0-259 GCF_002806865.2 Cucurbita pepo subsp. pepo
ATATGTCCAAGTTTATTATGCCATAGACTTGAACTTGAAGCACTCTAGCAACCGCAGCAATTTTCATACACCCTGTAGTGGTGTATAAGGTTCTAGATTTTGTGCCATGTGCTGCCACCATAGCACCCTTCACAATCTTGCACGAACTCTTCCCANTGCACGAACTCTTCCCAAACTTTGCTGCATAACCTATGCTATCCAACTGAGCAATACATATAAGGTTCTTCTTGAGACCAGAAATATATCTGACATCCTTTAA
>NW_019665148.1:0-259 GCF_002806865.2 Cucurbita pepo subsp. pepo
TTTCTTTTAGTAGCTTTTGTTAGTGAAAAAGCTAAATAGCCAATTTTACCGGGGTTTCCAGAATTAATCAGAATTGAAGCAGCTAAGGTAAAGAAAGGATAGGTTCAGTCTCTTTCCTCTCCCTTCTTTCACTGTAAACTNTGAATCGAGAGTCTTGACTTCCCGTTTGTTCCAGCTCATTCATCTTTTGTCTTTCCTTTCAACACTTTCTTTTTTAAGAGCAGTTAAGTTCTCTTCCAAACACTATTCATTTTCTCTC
>NW_019665149.1:0-259 GCF_002806865.2 Cucurbita pepo subsp. pepo
AGTGCACGATGTAGTTCAATGTCGATACTGAGGAAATACATAACGGACCCTATCCACATAATAAACTACGAGCTCCTCCAACTCAAAGAAGATTTGAGTTATGAGAAAAAACTAATAAGAATTTTAACCTGAGATAGGGACACTGCGTTCGTTAAGGTTTAATGGTGAACCATCACACTGAGGAGGCCACGTGGGAACCTGAGGACGNCGTGGGAACCTGAGGACGAAATAAGAGAAAAATATCCCGAGTTACAAGAGT
>NW_019665150.1:0-259 GCF_002806865.2 Cucurbita pepo subsp. pepo
TTCTTTAGTGGACGCACCGAAAGGGCGGGATAAGACAAGGCAGTGGAGGTTGGTTGAAGATGATGTTATGCGGCGTTCAGAACCAGCCTTGAAGTGAATGAATTTGAAAGAACGAAGAAGTCAGGAAATGAGACGACNACTCGTATATCGTCGTAACGCCCTTAATGCTAGGTTATGAAAAAGACTTTTCATGTCGTTCCCATTTAGGTCCGATTCGAATCCCTCTGTTGTTTCCTTTTCCTCCCGCACCCTTTCCTCG
>NW_019665151.1:0-259 GCF_002806865.2 Cucurbita pepo subsp. pepo
GACAAGAACAGAAAAGTCCCGAGACATTGTTATATGAGTTTTGATGAAAATATCTGTATACGAACAAAAAGAACAAAGATTCTGGGACAACGAAGCAAGTGGGAGTTGAGGTTGAGTTGTGGAAAGATTCAGTTAGGTATGTTCCTTAACTATCAGGGGTGGAGCAAGTGNGAACAGATAGGTAGGAACTAAAAATGGAATGATGTACCTTAACTATAAGAGGTGGAGCAAGTGACACCTGAGCAAGTGTTGAGAGGAT
>NW_019665152.1:0-259 GCF_002806865.2 Cucurbita pepo subsp. pepo
GATTTAGATCGACCAAACTATGTATTTGTGTTCTATGTTCTTGGTTCTGAAAAATATGAAGAGGTATGGGTTAAAATAGTGATCAAGTTGTAAAAATAAAAATTGATAGGACCACTAAAACCTGGACCAAGTAAAATAATATTTATTTATTTAAATTTATCGTGAAAAACTATAGACCACATATTTCATTTATTTAATTATATATATATATNTATTTTAATAAATATTAAAAATATTTTAAATTCATTTTTATTATATA
>NW_019665153.1:0-259 GCF_002806865.2 Cucurbita pepo subsp. pepo
ATTGACTTTATGGGACCATTTTCGCCATCTTATGGGAACTTATATATTCTAGTGACTGTCGACTATGTGTCGACTATGTGTCCAACGATGGGAAGACGGTACTCAAGTTTTTAAAAAGAAACATATTCACTAGGTTTGGTGTACCAAGAGCATTAATCAGCGATGAGGGAACGCACTTTGTGAACAAATTGATGAATAGTCTTTTAAAGNAAGAGATGCAATGTAAAACATAGAGTGGCGACACCTTATCACCCACAAA
>NW_019665154.1:0-259 GCF_002806865.2 Cucurbita pepo subsp. pepo
AAATTAATGATCAAAATTTTGGATATTAAAAATTAGGGTTTAGTGAAAAGAGGAGGAAGTAGTGAGTTGTGTGTGGTTGAAAGGAAAGTGTGATGTCCCACATTGATTGGGGAGGAGAACAAATCACCAAGAGTGTGGAAACTCTCCCTTAGCAGACGCGTTTTAAAGCCTTGAGGGGAAGCACGAAAGGGAAAGCCCAAAAAGGNTTGGGTCGATACTAATGGTATCAGAGCCAGACACCGGACGATGTGCCAGCCTT
>NW_019665155.1:0-259 GCF_002806865.2 Cucurbita pepo subsp. pepo
AAATACGGCTCTAAAACGGTCTCGGATACCTTAATCGGGGCTGAAAACAGATCCAGGAGGGTCGAAACAGTGGAAATCGGGCTAAAAATAGGTGAGCCGAGCCGAACAGCCGCTGGAGCCGCCAGAGGGAGCCCGAGCCGAGGGACTGCCTGCGCCGCTGTGTGACATGTGGCAGCAACAGAGAAAGCCACGTCGGGCGGTAGTGTCGGGNAGGGTCATGGTTCGGGTCGCGGGCTGTGGAAGGCTACTAGGCCAAGAC
>NW_019665156.1:0-259 GCF_002806865.2 Cucurbita pepo subsp. pepo
TCTTTTTTTCTTCCAACTTTAATTGATCAGCAAATACATTTACATAACTCAAAGGCACAAGAGCGGTTTTTCTACCATCTTTTACAAAAGAATACCGATTCAAATAGCCATCATACATAACCCTCCTGTCAAATTGCCATGGTCGGCCAAGCAATATGTCTCCAGCATGCATTGGTAAAACATCACAANCTTATATTTTCCTAAAGTAAAAGATATTATAAAGCTTGAGAAGTTACCTTCATTGTTCCACTGTCATTGA
>NW_019665157.1:0-259 GCF_002806865.2 Cucurbita pepo subsp. pepo
TTCACTAAACTCCTCACTCTCATCATTTTCTTCATTTATGTCGTCATGTGCCTCGTCATCTATAACAATTTCTCCCTCCTTATGGTCATAATTCTTGTATTTGGGCAATCTCTACTATAGTGTCTACCCCTTGACAGCTCCAACACTTTAAATCCCTATTTCGAACATTAGAGTTNACCTGTTCTAGAACTCTCTCCTTTCTCAAATTCACCTTTCTCAAGTTTTAGAAGAATATCGTTGAGACCTTTGTTGGATTTGC
>NW_019665158.1:0-259 GCF_002806865.2 Cucurbita pepo subsp. pepo
AGTAGTATTCTACTCGTGTAGTGGGTGTATGGTCTCGTCCCACCCATGGTGGGGTCAGCTATGATATAGTAAACTAATTCTTAGGGAAGTTCATCTACAAGATTTGGCGGCTTGTGGGCACGTTCCTCTCAGGGTCGTTCTGGTCTAATCGAAGTCAACTGACTCACATAGAATACGGGGTGAGTTTTCACCAAGCTGATCGCTGTAGTCTATAGNTGTCTACAAGGTCGACTTTCTTCTTCCTTCAGACCGGGCCAAG
>NW_019665159.1:0-259 GCF_002806865.2 Cucurbita pepo subsp. pepo
GAGAGTTTCTAACAAAGTCTCTCTTCTCTCCTCTGACTTCTTAAACTGATACTAATCCAATCAATCATTTACATGTACTCAAAAGTTCAATTACCTATAAAAGAAGTTGAAAATACCTTGTGAAAGTATGTAAGGATACTACGACCTCTAGGTTTGCAAAATCCAGCGTTGTTGGCGCTTATCAAAATCGTTGCNGTAAGGATACTACGACCTCTAGGTTTGCAAAATCCAGCGTTGTTGGCGCTTATCAAAATCGTTG
>NW_019665160.1:0-259 GCF_002806865.2 Cucurbita pepo subsp. pepo
CCGTACTTTCCACATGGGAAATGAACGCTCTACCATTTGAATTACATCCCTATGATTCTTACATTAGAAAGCCCTAAACGTCCCTTCATCAATAATTGTGAAAATAAAAAAGTATCTCTGCATATTATGTCATAAATAAGGAAATATTGAATAGAAATAAAATATTAATAATAAATAGTTNTTTTTAGATGCGAGGTATCCATCCTCGTACCTCTCCAATGCTAAGCGAAGCTACATCCCCACAATTCTTGCATCACAA
>NW_019665161.1:0-259 GCF_002806865.2 Cucurbita pepo subsp. pepo
ATCTTTTTCTTTTATCGCTCTCTGGAAAATTCACACCGTGAAATTCACGCTCGGGCTCGTTTCGCCCTAGTAGCGACCTCCATTTGGAAGGTATTTGCATGAGTCAATAACAAGGTGAATAGAGAAAGTATTTATAGTTAGTGAGAGAAGGAAGTATATCAACACATCGTATGGTCTCCACCACTAGGTTGCACAGTGAGATTCCCANAGAGAAGGAAGTATATCAACACATCGTATGGTCTCCACCACTAGGTTGCAC
>NW_019665162.1:0-259 GCF_002806865.2 Cucurbita pepo subsp. pepo
TCAAATGTTTTTATAAAATTCGACATGAAATTGAGATTTCGAAAAATTCTAATTTTCTAAAAGGACAAATATTAAATAGCATTTATGTCCAATTTAGAAAATATGAGAGGAACGTCATGCCATTTAGGCTAAAAAAAGCTCCATCCGAATTTCAGAAGATTATGAATGATATTTTCAATCCTTTCAAAAAAATTCGATAGTTTATATTGATGNCTATTGATGATGTGTTGATATTTTCTAAAACCACTAATGTCAACAG
>NW_019665163.1:0-259 GCF_002806865.2 Cucurbita pepo subsp. pepo
AGGCTCAGATTCAATCATTGGAGGGTCATATCAGTAATTTGAATCCTGCCGTCAAGGCCTTGGAAGAGGTTATATTCATGAAACGAGATTATGTTGATGCTCACTGTGATTTGGCATCTGCTTTGCATGCAATGAGGGAAGATGAGCTTGCAATTGAGGTGTTTCAGAAGGCAATCGACTTGAAGCTTGGCCATGTAGATGCTTTGTATATTTTGNTTGCAATTGAGGTGTTTCAGAAGGCAATCGACTTGAAGCTTGG
>NW_019665164.1:0-259 GCF_002806865.2 Cucurbita pepo subsp. pepo
GAATTCGGCCGATTTTCTGGTGAGTTTTCTCTCTCCTTCCCACGGCGTTTCCGTTGCTGATTTGGGTCCTCTCTCTTCCTCTTCCTCTTTATTTGTCGTTCTTCTTTCTTTTCTGGAAGTTTTGCTGCCTAAAGGTCCCTAGAACCACAGATCTATGAACGATTAGGAAAAATCCAATTTTCTGACTGTTACCGACAACAGTATTTATGAAAANAGTATTTATGAAAAAGCACAAAACGCACCTTGAGTTATCGTGCTT
>NW_019665165.1:0-259 GCF_002806865.2 Cucurbita pepo subsp. pepo
TACTTGGGTAGAGAATGTGTTTCACTTAAAATTCACTCAGAAAATAATCAAATAACAAACCATATTCGAGAAAGAAGAAAGAATAAAAATTAAAACATGGCAGGAATGACATCTTCTTCAATCTTTGTTTTGTTCTCCTAGATGTATATAAAAAAAATAAAAATAATAAAAATCTTATCTATTTTTAGATATAATTTAAGTACCTATTTAATAANTAATAAAAATCTTATCTATTTTTAGATATAATTTAAGTACCTAT
>NW_019665166.1:0-259 GCF_002806865.2 Cucurbita pepo subsp. pepo
TATTTTAGCGAAGTCCTGCACGAACCTTCGATAATATCCCATCAATCCTAGGAAACTCCTTACTTTCATTACCGTAGTTGGGCGTTCCCACTTTGTGATCGCTTCGACCTTGGTGGGATCTACAGATATTCCGTCCTTTGACACCACGTGTCCCAAGAAAGAGACTTGTCGTAACCANCAAGAAAGAGACTTGTCGTAACCAAAAATCGCATTTGGAAAACTTGGCGTACAACTTGTGCTCTCTTAGGGTGGTTAGGAC
>NW_019665167.1:0-259 GCF_002806865.2 Cucurbita pepo subsp. pepo
GGTAGTTTACTTGTTCTATAGGATTATCCCCTTAGTAAATGAGCATGGACGTAAAGATCATAGAATATCTCTCTGATATAGCATGCATGAATCAGAGTGAGTAGAGCAGTAGAACAAGAGTGGTTATACAACATCTTAGGTCAATATATTTTCAATATACTGACGGGATCGTGAGCGACAATTAGAGACCTAGGTGTACCTCNTTGATATTAGAGTGGTTAGTCTTTCTTCTCTATTAGGGCCAGTTTTCGGTCCCAGG
>NW_019665168.1:0-259 GCF_002806865.2 Cucurbita pepo subsp. pepo
GGAACGTTTTAAGTACGTGATACAAAAACCTAGTAATAGGCGACATGTAAGAAATTTTTGTACGGAAGATTGGGCTTGATGATTTAGAATAGAATTTCGAAGAAACAGAGTGTATAAGTCAGTTAAATATTCTCAGAAGCCCAGTCTAGCCTACCCGACTGATATAATCTAGAATCCACTACGATTGCTTAAAATCCAAACCCGAACTTGGGACNTCCAACAAAACAGAGTAACAATAGATGTTTAATAAAATTATTGT
>NW_019665169.1:0-259 GCF_002806865.2 Cucurbita pepo subsp. pepo
TGGTGGTAGCATGACACAAAATCTGGAACCGTATACCCCACGGTAGGGTGTATAAACATGGTTGTTATTGCTAAGAGTGCTTTCAATTAAAGTCTACTTGAATTGGAAGCACTATGAGCAACAAGAATCATGTTTATACACCTTACAGTAGTGTCAATAGACTTGCACATATGAGATTAAAAAAAATGAGATGANTGAGATGATGGCTGTGAATGGAATTTTAGAAGGCCTAAAATCTATTGATATGGGTGTTTGTGCG
>NW_019665170.1:0-259 GCF_002806865.2 Cucurbita pepo subsp. pepo
CACCTATAGTGAAAATAAGAAGATGAGACTTGCTATTGCCACATTTACCAATCATGCTAGTGATTGGTACCAGCATCTCAAATCCGAGAGAAGAAGAAAAGAGGAGAATCTAATAGAGACTTGGGAAGAATTAAATTTGAGGACAAATCCTTTTAAAGAAAGGGGGATGATATGAATCCAACAACTGAACACTTCCATGTACCCGAACGNATATCAATTCAAGAAAATAATAGAGTGGCTGACATTGGAAAGTGATTAG
>NW_019665171.1:0-259 GCF_002806865.2 Cucurbita pepo subsp. pepo
CGCGTTTTAAAAATCTTGAGAGGAAGCCCGAGAGAGAAAGTACAAAGAGGGCAATATATGCTAGGGATAGATCTAGGCTGTTACAGTTAATAAGTTGGTTCAAGGTGAAACCAATAAATAGCTAACCATTTAATTTGAGAGTTAAATGAATCATAATCACAGTCATGAATTGGATAAGCCTAGTCATAGTGAGCTTAATTGAACAACAAGTTGCNTTTCTAGACAATAAATTGGAAGGTTTATTATTTTCTAATTCATG
>NW_019665172.1:0-259 GCF_002806865.2 Cucurbita pepo subsp. pepo
TTGTTAGGATCGCACAACAACGCACACGATCGATCTAGATGTACACAAAGAATGGGATAGAGAAGAGTGCAAGGAGAACTCTGACTAAAAGGATTTTTTTTTTTTTTTTTATTGATGACTTCAGGTATGTACAACAAGAGAGAGTACAGAGAATAGAAAGTACATCTTCAAAGCTCTATCGAACAGTATATATATATGGTTTAGTTTACNTCGAACAGTATATATATATGGTTTAGTTTACTATATATAGCTTTACCAG
>NW_019665173.1:0-259 GCF_002806865.2 Cucurbita pepo subsp. pepo
TGCCGCACAATCGCTAGTCCGCTGCCTTCGAAAGTGCGATTCTGTCACCTGTCACGCAGGTGACCCGGGTTCGATCCCCGGCAGCGGCGCTATTTTCATTTTGTTTTCCGTAGTTTTGACGGAATTCGAAATTGGACAGCGGTGAACCTGGGTTCGGTCCCCGGCAACGGCGATTTTAGATTTATTTCCATAGTTTTGACCGAACNGATTTATTTCCATAGTTTTGACCGAACTCGAAATTGGACAGCGGTGAACCTGT
>NW_019665174.1:0-259 GCF_002806865.2 Cucurbita pepo subsp. pepo
TTAAAATCTCAATGAAGCAGTGAAAATATCTTAACCGATGAATTTTTATTTTTAATGTTAGCGGGGATAGCTCAGTTTGGAGAGCGTCACTGAAGATCTGAAAGTCAAGTGAGAGCATCACTAAAGATCTGAAAGTCACGTTGTTGATCCACATTCACCGCACCTAATTCAAGTTGACTAACTTGCATNAAATGAAGTAGTGAAAACATCTTAACCTATGAATTTTTATTTTTAATGTTAGGGGGGATAGCTCAGTTTG
>NW_019665175.1:0-259 GCF_002806865.2 Cucurbita pepo subsp. pepo
ATACGTATACTCTAAGTCTACTTGTTGGGCTAGCTTACACTTCCATTGGCAGAAGCTATGGAGGGAAAGGAGAGTCCATAATATCACGACGTACATGATATCGTAGTTTATGTAGTGTAATATATGGAGGTTCATGCATCATACAACATTAACATTACAACATAGTTCCATAACATGACAATCATATTATAGTACATCTTGTATNCTTGTATCATTTAATAAACATAACGTACCACAAAACGCATCAAACAATCATAAA
>NW_019665176.1:0-259 GCF_002806865.2 Cucurbita pepo subsp. pepo
TACATTGGTATAGTCCTCCCCATCTCTATGATCATAAGACTATGTAGTTTATCTATATTCAAGACGTGTAAATAAAACATATGATCTTGCTTGGCAAAGTCATTTTCATAGCAACCCTAACATTTAGTAGCTTACTAAAACTATAGCTACGAATTCACACCAACAATCTCAGTAAATCTAAACNGTTCCAAGCAAGGTAAACATAACGTATTCTAAACTAAAATAAATATAGAATTAAGCTAACATGAATGCAGTAAAT
>NW_019665177.1:0-259 GCF_002806865.2 Cucurbita pepo subsp. pepo
CAAGTATGAGGGAGATAAACCACTTGAAGGCAAGCTTGTCTGCAGTATTTGAGATGAAAGATTTGGACGCAGCAAAGCAGATTCTTGGGATGAGGATTTATCGAGATAGATCTGCTGGCACATTAAATCTATCCCAAGAGCAGTACATTGAGAAGGTTTTGTCCAAATTCAAGATGAATGATGCTAAACCCAGGACTACCCCCTTNAATATTAAACTTTCAAAGGGGGCAATCTCCCAAGACAGTTGAGGAACGTGAGC
>NW_019665178.1:0-259 GCF_002806865.2 Cucurbita pepo subsp. pepo
ATATTTAAAATGAGATTTAAAATTCAGTCAATTTTTTTTTTTCCTATTTTTAAAAAATGAGTACTCCCATATCTATTTAATATTTAAAATTAGAAAATAAGTTTCAATCATATCCCTAATTTTTCTCAGTATTTAACAAAAAAAATTCTTTAAATTCTTTNAAGTAATGACAATTTTTTTTTAACATGTCAGAGGAATAATTAAGTTGGAGTGAAAGTGACAATTACATAGCAGAGGATAATTAAGTTGGAGTGGAAGA
>NW_019665179.1:0-259 GCF_002806865.2 Cucurbita pepo subsp. pepo
GATTCTACATGCAATCTAAACTACATAGAATTGCAAAGGAAATTAGCCATTGGCTAAAGAAAAGCACAAATGCTCTTTAACAATATTTTTCCATGTCTGCTTACAAATACAACATACATGGCTTTATATAGCCTCAAAATGAAACTATTAAATGCATACCAAAAGTTGATCAACAAGTGTTTGAGATATTTGATCAACAAGAATCATTCAAGCTANATCAACAAGTGTTTGAGATATTTGATCAACAAGAATCATTCAA
>NW_019665180.1:0-259 GCF_002806865.2 Cucurbita pepo subsp. pepo
AACTTAATGAGTTTGAATACTAACCTTTTATAGTTCAAACTAACTCCTTTTTCTTCACGAACCGGATTCGAACCACCACTAGTGTATTCTCCACTATCCTCCGACCTTAGAACGGGAATGTAGAATCCGGTGAGTGACTAATCTTGGGAGGGATTTTGTATATAAGAAGAGAGTGTTTGTGAGAGGTTTCTCTCAAGGTTTTTNCAAAGAAGAAGTTTTTCCGTGTACCATGATCACTCTATTTAAAGAGTCATGTTTG
>NW_019665181.1:0-259 GCF_002806865.2 Cucurbita pepo subsp. pepo
TGAGCTAACTATGAACTCCTGTTTATTCGGAGTTATCCTTAAATTTGAATTGGTGAGAGTGGCCCGAGTTCGCCGACTCAATAAGCCACCCATTTCAGGGGTAAGACTGGGTGAATAGTTTGGGACATAGGGTGTAAGATGGAATTCACTCCTACCTGCTTTTAAGGATAGTTGAGAGGTTGTTCCCTTATGTACTGACTTCAGGTCTNAGGGATTCTATTTGGTGGTTGGACCACAAACCAATTGTTCATTAGAGGAT
>NW_019665182.1:0-259 GCF_002806865.2 Cucurbita pepo subsp. pepo
AGAATTAAACGATTTAGATATGGGAGTAGACTATTTAGAGAGATTTAGATGATTTAGACATTGGAGTAGAGTTAAACTTCTGGGAAGAAACTAATAAAAGAATTATAGAATTAAGCTCATTCAAGAAATTGATTAAAAGAGTTAGATTTAAATTGCTTAAAATAACAAGGAGGTAGAATTGAACCGCTTAAAACAATTAGAGTTNAAGGAGGTAGAATTGAACCGCTTAAAACAATTAGAGTTAAAAAGAAAAAAAAAA
>NW_019665183.1:0-259 GCF_002806865.2 Cucurbita pepo subsp. pepo
CTCCGTTTCATCGATCAAAATTCTATTCTAAATCATCGAGACTATTATTCCCCACAAAAGTTTAGTGAAACGTCGACCATGACTCGGTTTTTTTAGCACGTACTTCAAACGTCCCAGATTAGGGTTTCCGAATTAGGGTTCAATTTTGTAGCACTCCTTTACTTTATAATCTNTTTCCCCACAAAAATTTCAAACACGTTGAATAAGGATTCGATTTGAATCACTTAATTTCTTGGATCGAAATTCTATTCTAAATCAT
>NW_019665184.1:0-259 GCF_002806865.2 Cucurbita pepo subsp. pepo
AGCACTCTTTACTATTTTATACTCTCCGTTTCTTCGAAATTTCATTCTAAATCATGAAGCGTAATCATGCCCAACAAAAATTTCTTAAAATTTCGCATATTACTCGGTTTTTATAGCACGTACTTCAAACCATCCATATTAGGGTTTTCAAATTATGGTTTCAATTTTAAGCACTCTTTTACTATTTTATACTCTCCGTTTCTTNTAATCATTATGCATGATCACTCCGCACTAAAATTTTGAAAAACGTAGACTGTTA
>NW_019665185.1:0-259 GCF_002806865.2 Cucurbita pepo subsp. pepo
AACCCTAATCTGGGACGTTTGAAGGCCGTTCTAAAATAACGTAGTCACGATCGACGTTTCTCGAAACTTTTATAAGGAATAATTACTTTATGATTTAGAATAGAATTTCGTTCGAGAAAACGGAGTGCTCCAAAATCAAAACCTATTCGAACACCCTAGTCTGGGACGCTTGGAGTCCGTGCTAAAAAAACTGAGTCGCGTNACCTATTCGAACACCCTAGTCTGGGACGCTTGGAGTCCGTGCTAAAAAAACTGAGTC
>NW_019665186.1:0-259 GCF_002806865.2 Cucurbita pepo subsp. pepo
CGTTTGAAGTCCGTGCTAAAAGAACCGAGTCACAGTCGACGGACTGTGACTCCGTTCTGGGACGTTTGAAGTCTGTTCTAATAGAACGGAGTGACAATCGACGTTACTCGAACTTTTGTGGGAAATGATTAGTCTTGAAGATTTAGAATAGAGTTTCGATGGAAAAAATGGAGTGATTCAAATCTAACCCTTATTCGGACAACNAAAAAATGGAGTGATTCAAATCTAACCCTTATTCGGACAACCTAATCTCAGATGT
>NW_019665187.1:0-259 GCF_002806865.2 Cucurbita pepo subsp. pepo
AAAAAACGGAGTGCTTCAAAGCTAACCCTAATTCGGACACCTTAATCTGGGAAGTTAGAAGCCCGTGCTAAAACAATGGAATCAAGATCGACGTTTTTCAAAACTTTTGTGGGGAATGATTAGTGTTGAAGATCTAGAATAGAATTTCGAAGAATAGAGGTGCTTCAAATTTAACCCTAATCTGGGACGTTTGAAGTCCGNTAGAGGTGCTTCAAATTTAACCCTAATCTGGGACGTTTGAAGTCCGTGCTAAAAGAAC
>NW_019665188.1:0-258 GCF_002806865.2 Cucurbita pepo subsp. pepo
ACTTACTAAGTTCTTATTCTGTTCTCCAAGACACTCCCCTTGATTTACGGTACTAGTCATGAACCTGACAACTTGTGTACAAGGTCTCATGTGTTCCAAGGAACATGGTCTAAATCCGTATCTAGGGCACCCAACGATACGGTCTGAAAACCTCCATCCTAGACTTCTTACTCTCCAAGCGATGTAGTGTGATTCTACATCCAGGCTTGCCCTGTGATGTAGCTTGAATACCTATGCCCAAGGCTTCATGCGTTCCAA
>NW_019665189.1:0-258 GCF_002806865.2 Cucurbita pepo subsp. pepo
CTTGATGCAGCTCAGGAAGGATATACAATTGATTGGACCAAATTTTGTGATGAGATTGGTCTTTCATGTTCGATATTTTCCGATATTCAATCTGCTGTTTCGAAGGTCGGATCTACGGACAAGTTAAAAGCTATAAAAGATGAATTACCAGAGGAAGTGAGTTGGATATTGTAAAATATGTTTTCTTCTATTTCCTAGTTTTTGACATGTCTGTACATTAGTTATCCATGCGTTTCTTGTCGTTTTTATGCTGGTTCT
>NW_019665190.1:0-258 GCF_002806865.2 Cucurbita pepo subsp. pepo
ATTTGAATAATAAAATACAAATCAAACGGATTTTTGTCCTCACGCGCGATAGCGAGCGTGTAGCCACGTTTATTATCCATCTCCTCTCTGGCAAAGCTGCACTTTTCCATAAAAAAAAGAAAAAAAAAACAGGGAGAGAATCTCCTAAATAAGGCTACCGTACCACAGCCGTTCCCGGCATTTACTCAAGGTCCAATTATATTATGCCACCTGTCGAGACAAAACTACCGATTGATCGGCGACGTTCGTGGATTTGTC
>NW_019665191.1:0-258 GCF_002806865.2 Cucurbita pepo subsp. pepo
TTTTGCAAATTGAGGGAACTCCTTTTTCGTGTAATGATATAGTAGTAAACCTCTCATTCAGTTTTTATCAAACTATGGAACTAATGTAATAAATAAATAAATAAATAAAAATTAATAATTTTCATGAAAAAAAAAAAAAAAAAAGCAAATAATTTTTTTATAAAAATAAAAAGTAAAAAAATTCAAATAATTTCCATTTTTAATATGATTTAGACATAAAAAAACGTAGCAATAAAATAAAATAAAAATGGTACAAAA
>NW_019665192.1:0-258 GCF_002806865.2 Cucurbita pepo subsp. pepo
ACTGAATAAACATCAATAATAAATTTATTGAAAATAGAATAGGTTTTTGTTTACAATGTGTTTTAGGACATAAAACCTAACAATTTAGGCTGGAATGTGATTTGGGTTGTTTAATGTCGTTGAGTCTTGAGTTTGTGTTTGTAGGTTTGAGCACCCAATCTCTAGATCCAAATCTGACCCTGAAGATCATCTTCTTCACCCGATTTCTGCGAAAATGACTGTTAAACCTAAAATAGATCATAACTGTATATACTAAAA
>NW_019665193.1:0-258 GCF_002806865.2 Cucurbita pepo subsp. pepo
TTCCATCCTTCTGTTTTCTTTTTCTTTTTCTTTTGGATCTTAAAATTCCAGGTGTTACAACTTCCACCATCTAACTTTGTACTTAAGAACGTCTTTACTGTTGAAACACCTGCCTAACCTCCTCCAATATCTGGTGTTTCTTGGGTTTTCTTTTTTTCATATTATCTTACTAGGCAGGAGTTAGACACCTTTTTTATTTCCTTAATGAAAAAATCTTCTTTGTTTCATGAGGATCCTTGGCTGTAGACAGTAGGAATA
>NW_019665194.1:0-258 GCF_002806865.2 Cucurbita pepo subsp. pepo
AAGAGATTAGTCTTCATCTTCTCATTGTTGACATACTCAAGGCAAAACCTCGTCAGCCTATTAAACTCAAGATCATATTCCTCAACGCATTTGTCCCCTTGTTTGAGCTCTAGAAATGGTGTCTGACACTGAATTTGGCTGACCATCAGGTAATACTTACACAAATAGACTTCCTTAAACTGATTCTAGGAAATGTAATTTCCCTCTTGAGCAATCATTCTCTTTATGCCTTTCCACCAAAAGTGGGCTTCGCCCTTC
>NW_019665195.1:0-258 GCF_002806865.2 Cucurbita pepo subsp. pepo
ACAGTTTTTGTGAAGAGGCTGGAATTGAACATAAATTGACACCAGTATACACTCCTCAACAGAATGACGTTAGTGAAAGGATGAATAGGTTCATAATGGAGATGATATTTCATCTGTTAAAGAGTTTAGATGACCATAAAGTATCTTGTGCATCGTTCATGTTGTAAGATGATGCACAAATATGTTTCTCGGTCCTAATGGTGGTTTAATCACACAACATTATGAGAAGAGTAAGATTTTCTCAACTCGACCAAGGTG
>NW_019665196.1:0-258 GCF_002806865.2 Cucurbita pepo subsp. pepo
AATAGAAGTAGCACAACTTGAGTATTTAAAAAAAAAAAAAGGAATACTCAGCAAATGACCCCACTATTGGGTTAAGGAATGCAAACACATGCAACTCATGATTAGGAACCTATTTTAAAACCATCATAGAAGTACTCTAGTCGGGAAAAAAATTGGATGTGTAATAATTCCCTACACATGATCCAAACATTCGAGTGTGAGTCCACCAGACGATCCACACACCCCTTGAGCCCATCGTAGTCGGGCTAGTTGTCTGCA
>NW_019665197.1:0-258 GCF_002806865.2 Cucurbita pepo subsp. pepo
ATGAAATTGCTAAATTTAAGAGATAGAAAGAGAGAGAGAAAGTTACAGCCGGAGATGCTTTCTCTGGAAGTGCAAGAATCCCCGATCCGACACTGGTACCGATTATGAAAGCCACGGCTCCTGCTATAGTTCCTTTCTTCTCAGGCAACGTAACAGGCTGTAGTTCTTCTCTTGATTCTACCCTTTCTTCTTTTCGCTCGTAGCAGAGAAACCGACGTTTGTATCTATAACAACATGTAAAAAGAAATCGAAACTCAA
>NW_019665198.1:0-258 GCF_002806865.2 Cucurbita pepo subsp. pepo
AATAATAATATTGTCCCTCAAAAGTTCATGATATCAGAACTCAGAAGCTGTGCCCTTTGAGTAAAACTATTGTACCGTAAAATGTCTTCGAAGTGTAATGCTTTTGATGTGGCCATGTGGGGCACAAGTAGCCTAGGACTCTCAGGAGGACTACCCCATTTGTACCTTATTTAGAACAGCGTTGATTATAGTCATCAAAGACCCTAATTCAAACTCCTAAAACTGAATTTTTTAAATAAATAATAATAATAATAATAA
>NW_019665199.1:0-258 GCF_002806865.2 Cucurbita pepo subsp. pepo
TGAGATGGTAAATCACATTCATTTTACATATTTATTAATCCATGTTTCATAACCATTTAAATCACAATTACCCTTATTTTTTCTTACCCTTATTTTTTCTGTACATGATTCCTCGAAAACCAAGAAGAAGAATCACACGGAGGCATATGTTCCCATTGCTCCTATGGAATGTCCAACTAACCACATCTTAAAAGGTTGAGATTGAGATGCTCAAAAGGAATCTAATATAAATCAAGAAGGTAGGAAAGTAATCGGATT
>NW_019665200.1:0-258 GCF_002806865.2 Cucurbita pepo subsp. pepo
AGAGAATTTGTGACCGAAAATGGAAGAGAGAATGAGGGAGAGAGAATGAGGATGAAAATCCACAACCAATCATAACCAACGAGAGATCCACATCCAAATCATAATCCGAGAGAGAATTTCTAATGTCAATTTAATTGGTTGGATCGGATCTAGTGAAAATCCACATCAATCATAGCAGGGAGTAGTGAAAATCCACATCCAATCATAACAATGACAAAATTTCTGACAGAAAATGGGAGAGAGAATGAGGATGAAAAT
>NW_019665201.1:0-258 GCF_002806865.2 Cucurbita pepo subsp. pepo
GTAACAGTTTTGGTCTTAGTGATATGGTGGGAGTAAGCTGGGGCAATAAAAGAAAAGTGAAATGTCTTGTTTTGGTTCAAGAAAATCTTACTATGGTTTTTGATAAACATGCTTGTGTGCAATGTCCTTAAGAGTCGGCATATTCATGAACATTCAGGTATAAGATCCTACCTCTCAACCAGGTAGCTGATAGACATTTTCTGACGATTGTATATTGTGGTGACAGATGGTGGCAACACTGGATTGAATATGTCAACC
>NW_019665202.1:0-258 GCF_002806865.2 Cucurbita pepo subsp. pepo
AAGACTTGATACAAAATTCATGGAATAAAAACAGTATTCAACTTCAGTGGTCAATCTAATGGTTCTAGGATACTTCTATACAAACTTCCCCTTCACGTAGTTGCTAGATTCCTCCTACTTTTTTCAAGTCGGGGAGATCTGTCAAGGAGACAATAAGAAGCGGTAAAACATTAGTACCCATTAGTACTCTGTAAAGTGCTTTTTATTTGTTAAGATTAAAAAACAAATTATTAATTTTATTTTAAAAGTTTTTTTTTT
>NW_019665203.1:0-258 GCF_002806865.2 Cucurbita pepo subsp. pepo
CAATAATTGCCCACTAATCCTTCCACTCTCCTTTTTCCACCGTCCTTTTTAAAAAATTAATAATAATAAATTTTGTTCTAATTCAAAATTTTGACTCCAATTCTACCCGACAAAAAAAAAAGAAAAAAAATTAAACTCAACTTAAATTAGTTGGATTATCGAGTCATATAAATAGTTTTACTGACTCTTTATATTAAAAAATATAGATATAGTGAATTAAAAAAAGAAAATGTTATTTGTATGCATATAAATTAATTG
>NW_019665204.1:0-258 GCF_002806865.2 Cucurbita pepo subsp. pepo
ATGGATGAATCGAAGCTGAAGAGAAGAAGAATAGAAGGATGTTTAGAACAAACCTTGGCCCTTATATTTTTCATATAGTTGACTCAGTTCAGTGTAATTCGAATTAGTCAAGCCACTGCAGTGAATCAAAAACTGACTATTATGCATTTCCTAAACTATAAAATAATAGTTCAATTATTGGAATCTAACATGGACATAATTCTATAAATCAAGGTTAGAGAGATTTTTCTCTTCGAAAATATAACGGACTGTTCATTC
>NW_019665205.1:0-258 GCF_002806865.2 Cucurbita pepo subsp. pepo
TTTTTTTTTTTTTATTTGAATCCAATCAACTTCTAAAATGTGTTCTAAAACGTGTTCTGTTTTCATTTCAGGTCACCACCATCTATCTCGGTCATAATTTTCGTTCATGTCACAATTCCATTCAACGTTCTATCAAATTGCTACGCTCCGAAAGTAGTTTTGAAATATTATTGCAGGTTTTGAAAGAACTCGAGTATTTCGAAAGCTAATTATCAACATTACCGGTCGTTAATCTCTTCTTTTGGCCACCTGAAATGC
>NW_019665206.1:0-258 GCF_002806865.2 Cucurbita pepo subsp. pepo
GCCATCACTTGCCTGTTTCTAGTGCTTCCAGTAAATTATTACGGTCAAGAAACGACTCACAAGCTGATACCATCCGAGTCGCTCGATGTTTTTTCCATTGAGAACATCAAGGAAAATTCTAAGTGGTATGCGATCTCGACAATCCTTACCTTATGCATTTAACTTGTTGTTATGTTCTTAACTCAACTCTTGATTTTGTCTCCCCTTAATCAGGCTCTGTGCCCATTGTATCGCTTTATACGTCATATGTTGTTCGGC
>NW_019665207.1:0-258 GCF_002806865.2 Cucurbita pepo subsp. pepo
CCCAATTTTTTTTTTTTTTTTTTTTTTCCTTTTTCACCTAATAATGAAAATTCCATTTTGTAGTAATTAAAAAAAACATAAATAAATATTTTTATGATTATGCTAAAATTTTAAAAACAAAAATTGAGATATAAAATTTTAAAACTACTTTATGCTTTCGCTTAGATTTTGAAAATATTTCTTAAAAGCCAAGAAAACAAAGAAATTTAAACCTTTTAAATTTTATGTTTGAAAATATAAAATATATGATTTTTTTTT
>NW_019665208.1:0-258 GCF_002806865.2 Cucurbita pepo subsp. pepo
ACACCCCTTGGATTATCTGGTCAAGCTAATCTGTAGCGATGTCCGGAGGTCAGCGGAACCCCATAGTGTCATGCGCCTCATGAACACCCTCATCTGTGTGCTTTCGCACCTGTGCGCATTCGCGCTCATCATATGGTGCGCGTCCGCACTCATCATCTCTAGGGGAAGTAGCCCTATGCTTATGAACATACAATATGCATGAGGTCCCTCTAAATTGATCATAATGTCTCTTCTGACACAACCCTCTAATCTCATCTC
>NW_019665211.1:0-258 GCF_002806865.2 Cucurbita pepo subsp. pepo
AGCATCAATGTCTTTGGCGACATCAACACAAAGCTGAAGAAAAGTATGAGAATCTGGAATTCCTTTATGAAGCTTCTCATATTCCAAACCACAATGAATCACACTTCCCTTCTCCTTTGGGATAGATTGGATTTTAATTCTGAAGCTCTTATAGCCCTTCAAAAGGTCTCCCTCTAACACTTTCCAAGTGAATGAATTGTTCTTCTCATCGACCTCTTCTATTACGCTCTTCACCACACAATTCTTTCCATCTATATG
>NW_019665212.1:0-258 GCF_002806865.2 Cucurbita pepo subsp. pepo
GCTCAACTAGTTTGAAAATAACTTACTCGGGAAGGCAGGAGTGGCGGTGCCATTGGTGCCGATGTTGCCATTGGCAGTGCAAAAGACAGTTCCTTGGATTCTGGTAAGGCTAAGAAGACTGCCAATGGACCCAAGCTGAGCTTCCACCACCATTAATGGAGCTCCCATGGCAGCAACCATCACGCAGACAAACAATACTGATTTCAAACCCATTTTTCTGTGCTTCCAAATTTTGACTCCTCCTCTGCCATTAAATAG
>NW_019665213.1:0-258 GCF_002806865.2 Cucurbita pepo subsp. pepo
TCCTCGGTGGCATATGATTTCCCGAACCTTCACTTGAAGAGCGAAAAATGATGTTCCGCTCCGAGAGGGAGACGCTTGAAATCTCCGTCGTCGACAACTTGACGAATCAGCGTATCGCCGTCGCATTCGACGGAGTGCGGTGAGGCCAAAGACTCCGATGAGCAGAGTTTGGCAGCGGCGGTGGCGGCGATCACGGCGAACAAAAAGAAACTCCGATCCATGTGATTCTAGCGGTCCTTTTAAAGGATAATTTTCCAA
>NW_019665214.1:0-258 GCF_002806865.2 Cucurbita pepo subsp. pepo
ACGAAAGCAGACAATATCAACTAATGGTGGTCTTAGATTGTTACAAATGATTAGCTGGAATAGCTTAGTTGGTTAAAGCGTGTGGCTGTTAACCACAAGGTTAGAGGTTCAAGCCATCCTTTTAGCGATGTGAACAAAGCATGCCTCAGGTGGGTGGTTATAGATATTATCCACTTTGGCACGAGTGTTGCCTAACAATTATATTTGATGGATCGTTAAAAGTGGGATTTGAACCCACGCCCTCTTACGAGGACCAAA
>NW_019665215.1:0-258 GCF_002806865.2 Cucurbita pepo subsp. pepo
TTTCCTGAAATATTAATATGATAAATTAAAGGTCGTTCTATCATTTTAAAAATAAGTGATTTTTCTGAAAAAAATACTTTAATATCTTGAAATTTGCCTGTTTTAAATAAAGATTTAATGCTCTTTTTAATATCGTTTTTAGATATTTTATTACCAACATTAAATAAAATGTTTTTTAATGCTTCTTCTTTTGAACAATAACTCAAACCTTGAAATTCAATGTTTTTTATAGTCCATATATTTTTCGAACAAATATTC
>NW_019665216.1:0-258 GCF_002806865.2 Cucurbita pepo subsp. pepo
TATCCACTGTACATATTACATTAATAACTAAAATCTCATAAACTTAAAATATCAAATATTCACGAGACAAAAGCATCACTAGTCTCAGTTACAAATTTGAAATATTTTAATCTTCCTAATAATCTTAAAGGTATGATAGTATTAGGTTGGGTTGTAACCCTATTTTTCGGATTGATCAGGTTGATCCAACAAAAAAAATGTAACTCACAAACTGACATGAATGGTTTATTTTTTAAAAATTCAACCAAATCCAAAACC
>NW_019665217.1:0-258 GCF_002806865.2 Cucurbita pepo subsp. pepo
CTAATAAACAAGCCTAGTTCATCAGGTATTGTTAAGTCAAGTACTGCATTTATATCTTATAAAATTACAGAACTTCAAAAGAAATTTTTTTTTACGATATAAATCAAGAGATGGGAGTTGGCAATGCCATCCAACAGCTAACTCTTTCTGCAACTTACTATCGCCTCTATAAGATTCGATGAGAGGAGCTTTTCGTTTCTAAATGCTCCGTCTCCTCTAATAGCCAAATAGGGGCTTATTCTAAATCCTTAACTAATC
>NW_019665218.1:0-258 GCF_002806865.2 Cucurbita pepo subsp. pepo
GAAGACTACGAGCGCATCGAGCGCGCCAAACAGCACCGCAAAGTGGCATGAGTCCTGCGCAGGAAAATGCGCTAAGGGCCGTAGCGCGTAAGTGCAGGAGCGAAATCATCAGCGCCATAGATGGCAGGCCCAAATCAGAGCATGACCGTATCATCACCACACTTCTCGATAAACACGCCAAATCAATCACCGCCCTGCCGCCGAATACGTTTCCAGCAAAGCGCTGGCTGGCGTTCTATGTGCGGCAGGTGGACAAGG
>NW_019665219.1:0-258 GCF_002806865.2 Cucurbita pepo subsp. pepo
CCTCTCCCTAACAGACGCGTTTTAAAAACTTTGAGGGGAAATCCGAAAGGGAAAGGCCAAAGAGGATAGTATCTACTAGTGGTGGGCTTGGATTGTTACAAATAGTATTAGAGCCAGACACTAGGCGATGTGCTAATGAGGAGGCTGAGCTCCGAAGAGGAGTGGACACGAGTGGGTGTGCCAGCAAGGACGCTGGGTCTCGAAGAGGGGTGGATTAAGGGGTCCCACATCGATTGGAGAAAGAAACGAGTGCCAGCG
>NW_019665220.1:0-258 GCF_002806865.2 Cucurbita pepo subsp. pepo
GTAGACTCATTAAAGCTGTACGATCGGATAGAGGTGGCGAGTATACTTCGACGACTTTCATGTAGTATTGCGAGGAGCAAGGTATAAGGCGATTTTTAACCGCACCGTACACCCCTCAACAAAATGGTGTAGCCTAGAGAAAAAACCGAACCATTCTCGTCATGGTGTGGTCAATGCTCAAAAGCAAAAGAATGCCAAAGGAATTTTGGGTAAAAGCCGTGCAATGTGCTATCTATGTGTAGAATCGATGTCCACATG
>NW_019665221.1:0-258 GCF_002806865.2 Cucurbita pepo subsp. pepo
AAAAAAAAAAAAATAGTGGTTTATGCATCTCACTTTATTAAATTTTAATAATATTTTTTTATGATAGGAACTAAATTATTAAAATTTATACAAAATAATAAATAAATTATTATTCATTAAATTTCAAAGACTAAATTAATTATTGATTAATGTGGAGATAAATAATTATTTAAATTATATATCTGATAAAATAAATTAATCTGAATCCACTTGAGAAAGAAGGCCAAAAAATAAAATAAAAAATAAAAAATAAAAATT
>NW_019665222.1:0-258 GCF_002806865.2 Cucurbita pepo subsp. pepo
GCGATATTTTAGGAATTTTTACAAATTATGGAACAATGTTTGTTTAGATGCCTCCCTTGGATAGCTTTTTCATATTTCATCGTATTTGCTGAAATATGAATTTCATTTAATGTTTCCATGAATCTGTGTAGGCCTCTTAGTTTAATCTCTTAATGAACCAATTCACCTTCCATAACCTAAACGGACCTAAAATTTCGAGGTAAAGGTTTCTAACAACAATGTCGATGATGCCTCTCGACCAAGAACCCTGCGTGCACT
>NW_019665223.1:0-258 GCF_002806865.2 Cucurbita pepo subsp. pepo
AACAAATTTGGAAACATAAATCTCAAAATAAGGGATGACCCATGCAAAAGACTTAACCAAATCGTGTCTTGGTGGAACTAAGAAATCACACAGGTGTAGGGTCGGTTGTTCTTTAAACTTTGGGATTAAAATGCATGTTTTGAAAATTTAGAGACCAATGTGACCTATTGCAGAAAACTCAAGGATTAAAAGGATAATTTTCCAAAATATTTCTTTAAACATATGCCTGCCCATGGCTAGGTTCAATTTTTTTTTTTT
>NW_019665224.1:0-258 GCF_002806865.2 Cucurbita pepo subsp. pepo
ACCAATGTGGGATGGTGGGATCTTACATTATCACTCCCTAAGACTTGAAACTTGAGTGAATCCCTACGTTTATACTACACCGTTGAACACTCCGACACTTTAGTTCGGCTAGCATGTCCTTGTCTAACACATGTCACACTTGAACACTCCAACACTTGTTGGACACTTGTTAACACAATGAATGTGTTAGACACTAGCGGTACAAAGTTGATATACATCCAACGTTTATTAGACACATAACAAACACTTAGAGTTTGA
>NW_019665225.1:0-258 GCF_002806865.2 Cucurbita pepo subsp. pepo
CTCGGATCTCCGCCTTTGGGTTGAGGTCTCGGCCAAACTTCTTCACAGACCGTGCGTGAGTTGTTCCTAGGTGAAGATTTCAACATTTTAGGGTCGATTCCCGTAGGGGAAAACTCAGATCTGAGTAATATCGTTCAGAAACCTTACCCCGCGAAATATTCTTAGGTTTTGATGGTGCGTAGGCCTTGCTAGCCCCTCAATCCTGGTACGAGTCTCGTCTGGAGATGGATTCCGGCGGTGGTCCGTTAGTCTTCCCGG
>NW_019665226.1:0-258 GCF_002806865.2 Cucurbita pepo subsp. pepo
ATGCTCAAAGTGGACAATATCATACCATTGTGGAGAGTCACGTAACGAGTTAAAAATGGATAATATCTACTAGTAGTGAACTTAGATGTCAACGTCCTTTTTTTCGGTGTTTTGAGCATGAACACTTCCACAAAAATATATAATACACGTGGAACATGCAGCTAGCGACCACTAGTGTTCAAAGAGGGTAGCTGAGAGTTTCTCTTCAAATCGGAAACGAAGAATTGGATCAATCTTCTCCGTCGATCCAGTCGCCGT
>NW_019665227.1:0-258 GCF_002806865.2 Cucurbita pepo subsp. pepo
CAAATGTTCATGCATCTGCTAGAAAGTTCAAAATACTTCGTCGGGCGACCAACAAGTTAAAATAGGCACATCTAACTCTGTTTGATGTTCATTTTTCTGTTGCTCTGCAGATTCCAGCATTTGGGGTATACAAATCTTCTGGTTTAATTAAGAGTTTATTGTCGCACGGTTCAGAGGTAATCTATCCTCACCAAACAAGATTTCCTGTATTTTAAAAACGGCCCGGTCTTCTCTTTTCATTTAGGCGTGTACTCGTGT
>NW_019665228.1:0-258 GCF_002806865.2 Cucurbita pepo subsp. pepo
AAATTAATATTTAGGGTTAAATTTGTCCCAATAAGATACGTGTAGAAGTAATAAAAAAAAAAAGCGAAAAAATAATATAAAGAGATCAAATACTAAAAAAACGCCAATATTTCCAAAGCAAGCTTAGTCAATATCTTATGTGTTCAATAGGAAACGGCAAGGCAAGACCACAATTGCTTCCCTGTTGTTCAATAGAAGTTACTGTTTCGGAGACCAGAAACAAAACAAACAAAAAAAAAAAAAAAAAAAAAAAAAAAA
>NW_019665229.1:0-258 GCF_002806865.2 Cucurbita pepo subsp. pepo
TTAACTTGACGATTCAAAAAATAGATCGATCTTGTCGTCGCCTTGTTAAACAAAAATCCTGGTCTCGAATGAACGAAGATCGAAAACTTATTCTCCCCTTCCTGCTAAAAATGTATACTAACTTCATTACGCAGTGAAAACAAAGAAATTATGAAATTGTTCCTATGTGCTCCACAATTTCGAAAAAACGATAGAACATTAAATCCGATCAAATGCCAAGTATCAGTAAAAAAAAAAAAAAAAAAAAAAAAAAAAAAA
>NW_019665230.1:0-258 GCF_002806865.2 Cucurbita pepo subsp. pepo
CAACTGATTACACAGCACACTTACATAGCCCTTAACACACAGCACACAATCGAGGGATTACACAGCACACAACACATAGCACTTAGCACATAACCAATAGATTACACAATACACTTACATAGCACACAACACACAACCATATGACAAATCTGTTCGACCATTTTTCAAAAACAAAACATTTAGTTTCAACAGTTGGGTCCCTTACCTGCTCCTTTCCTAATCGTTCCTACAGTTATTGGTTCGCTCCAACTTAGATCG
>NW_019665231.1:0-258 GCF_002806865.2 Cucurbita pepo subsp. pepo
ATTTTCAGTTCAATAATTATAAGACGATAGATTAAAGACTTTTAGTGTTATTCATCGGACATTGTCAAAAAAATTACGTAAACTTTTAGAATGATAATTAGTTATACGCAAACGTTCTCTACCAACCGTTTCGAATTTATGTGCACTTTCGTGAATAATTTAATAAACTCTAAATTTACAATATGTATACATATATTCTTAAAATCACAGCAAAATAATTAACTCAATATTGATATAAATCTTGAGAAAAATTGAGTG
>NW_019665232.1:0-258 GCF_002806865.2 Cucurbita pepo subsp. pepo
AAAATAAAAAATAAAAAAAGAAAAGGCAACAGATGGCAGACGTAGTTTAGAATTCTTGGATCTAAAACACCTAGCCTACTATGAAATTCTTGAATCCACAAACACAATCCACTGAACTCATTAAATAATACTGCGGTGCTACCTGAAATAAAAACCGTCAAACAGCCATACAGAACATTAAACCCAGAAGCCATTTCCAAAACCAGTCAACCTTCAAACATACTACACTGTACCTTGCCCGAAGCGAGTGTCATATCT
>NW_019665233.1:0-258 GCF_002806865.2 Cucurbita pepo subsp. pepo
TTTTTTAATTGAATTTGTGTGTCACGGGATATTATGAAAAAGATAGTAGTGTCATCAAACTATGGACGGAGACGGGTTTGAAAAATCTTTTACATCAATTGGGTTAGCTTGGTAACCCAAGCAATTTGAGTTAATCAAATTGACTCAACCAAAAAAATGAAATAATAATAATAATAATTGTTAGATGAACACAATAGTATGATATGGTCCACTTTGATAATGGAGAGAGTATTATTTGATTATAAACCCATGATCATT
>NW_019665234.1:0-258 GCF_002806865.2 Cucurbita pepo subsp. pepo
GAAAATAAAGAGGAAGATGTGCATACATTGTACCGGTACTATCGAAATAGGAGGCTACCTTTGTTTTCTAGGGTTGTTGTGGTGATTTTTAGGTCTTTAGGATTGTTTGGCAGTCTTAACATGGATTCACGTCTCTAGTTTTTTCAGTTTCGACTCCCTGAGTGTATATCGGTTAGGAGTACTAGGGGCCTCACCCTTTGAGTGTCTCTCATCATTTTATTTTGCTCGATCTACTAGAGGTGTTTCATCCTAGGTCGC
>NW_019665235.1:0-258 GCF_002806865.2 Cucurbita pepo subsp. pepo
CCTTTACCCTCTTACTTCTGGTTTGTCAAAACAATGCACCAGAAACATTGAAGGTATGTATTATCGGTCTCTTCCCCCTCGAACGAGCCTCCCCCGAGACCTATGGAGCCCTCGAATAGCCTCCCCTTAATCAAGGCTCGACTCCTTCTCTAGAGTCCTCGAACATAGTACACCCTTTGTTCAACTACTCCTTCGAGGCTCATAACTTTTTTGTTTGACATTTGATGATTCTATTGATATGGCTAAGTTAAAGGTATG
>NW_019665236.1:0-258 GCF_002806865.2 Cucurbita pepo subsp. pepo
AGCTATGGTACCCCAGAGAGTGCAACTGCAGCAAGGAAGCTTCTGGATCGACAGATGTCCATTAACAGTGTTCCAAAAACGGTATTAACTATTATTAAGTATATTAAAACTGAATTATTAGTTTTTTTTTTTTTTTTTTGAACTAGAAACAATTGATATAATGAAAAAAGAGTAACTGTTCAGGAGAACCAAACTCCCAAAGGGAGTGAAAATAAAGTAAAGAGAAAAAAAAAAAAAAAAAAAAAAAAAAAAAAAAAA
>NW_019665237.1:0-258 GCF_002806865.2 Cucurbita pepo subsp. pepo
CGTATGTATGTTTGTCACAGCGGGTGAGCGCCGCGAGTGAGCGTCTCAGACGTTTCCTTTGAAAATGGTCTTTCAAAGACAGTACCAGATGACACTAGTGTGCTAATATTACGCCCCAAAACCATGTATCAGAGATGCAGCCGCTATGTGTAACGTATGTAGTTAATGGTTTACCATAGACACACGAGAGCTCAATATAAATATTCTAGATAGTAATATTTTTTTTAATAAAAAATATAATAAATAAATAATTTAAAC
>NW_019665238.1:0-258 GCF_002806865.2 Cucurbita pepo subsp. pepo
ATAAGGAAAGTGGCCCAGCGGTGTGCAAACTAGCTGGTGAGTTCAATTTTAAGGCATGTACTTCAAACGTGAAAGATTAAGGTTTCCGAAAAACGATATGCCCCACCGAATAGAATTTCTGTGTACGATATGCCTCATCAATATGCCCCACCGAATAAGGTACGTTCATAAGGTACGTTCATAAGGTACGTTCATCAAGAACTTAACCTAACGTACAATTGTTTTATGCACACCGTTTCTTTAAAATTCTATTCTAAT
>NW_019665239.1:0-258 GCF_002806865.2 Cucurbita pepo subsp. pepo
AATAGGTGAAGGAGATCAACAGAGGTTCAGTAGCTCCTTTTTGGTTTCTTCCTCTTTTCTACCTATAGTGATGAAAGAAGGTTCAGGCAGGATAATTCCTCTTGAGTTCAGTCTTTGTTTACAGTTAAAAAGAATCCATAGGGGAAGGAGAGAAGCAGAGGTTCAGTAGCTCTTTGTTNATTCAATCAGTCAAAGGTTCATGAGTAAGTAGGAACATGTGAATGAATTTACAGTTCAATCAGGGACAAGTGAAAGAGA
>NW_019665240.1:0-258 GCF_002806865.2 Cucurbita pepo subsp. pepo
TTGCTGAAAGGGGAAAGGGAACTGAACTGTATCATACCAAGTCTACAAGAATGAATCCCTTACACTGCAGAGTAATTTTGGCATGGCACATTTCGCGGATTTTCGCCTAATTTCACTAGTCAAAGTACGTTCGAGAAGTTGTCAAAGATCTTGTCTTTAAAATGAGTATATGTAATCAATCAGCAGGCTGAACCTGATCACCTTGAAAGNCGAGTATTAGGGCTAGGGAAAAGAAAAGTCATTCATCAGTCCTTTCTT
>NW_019665241.1:0-258 GCF_002806865.2 Cucurbita pepo subsp. pepo
GATACATTTTCGCAAGGAGTGATTCTCATCTCAAAGGAAGAAAAAGTTACATTCAAGAGGGGATGACCCTTATCAAGTCCTTCAAAGAATTAATAACAATGCATATAAAATGATCTTCCAGGAGAATTTTAAGCACATTCTACTTTCAATGTTGCTGACTTGAATCNAGCACATTCTACTTTCAATGTTGCTGACTTGAATCCTTTTGATGTAGGTAATGATTTTCTGATTCGAGGACGAATCCTTTTGAAGAGGGGG
>NW_019665242.1:0-258 GCF_002806865.2 Cucurbita pepo subsp. pepo
TATTAATGATAAATAATCACTCCTGTCCCAGATGGAACTGTAAAAAAGGAAGCCTCAACCGGCACCCGACACCCTCTAGTCAAGCATCTTCCGTCCTGGACTGATTGAAGAAAGAGNTGGTTGGTTGGTTCTTTCTCCTCTTTATTATTCAAAGACTGATCTTTATGCTTATGAATCAAGTGTTGAAATTCAAGACTGAACTGATATTCCCTTTGCTTGGCTGATTGAACTAGGTAAACTGATTGTCCTCTCCCTTCC
>NW_019665243.1:0-258 GCF_002806865.2 Cucurbita pepo subsp. pepo
TAAACAAAAAATTACAATACTATGAAAGTTATTAAAAGATCTGAATCAGTTCAATCTCCTCGTCCCTCTCACGTGCCACGACCTTGTCTATACCCGAAAACATAAAACAAATTGAAGTAGATGCATTTTAATACACAAAAATACTGGAGTCATCACATGGTTGATGTTTTCACNGGGTACTACGACCTTGTCTTAAATAATCCTAAAACCAGAATACGATTTTACGTCCCATTAGACATTGAAAGACTTACATGTGTG
>NW_019665244.1:0-258 GCF_002806865.2 Cucurbita pepo subsp. pepo
ACTAATTCATTATATTTTAAACATAAATAATCACCAATTTTAGAAAGAATAGACAAATTATACAACCTAAACAAAGTGCGGTGAACGTGGATCGAACACGTGACCTTTAGATCTTCAATCTGACACTCTCCCAACTGAGCTATCCCCGCAATATTTGGAAATGAAAATTCATCAGTAAAGGTATTTTNACTCTCCCAACTGAGCTATCCCCGCAATATTTGGAAATGAAAATTCATCAGTAAAGGTATTTTCGCTGAT
>NW_019665245.1:0-258 GCF_002806865.2 Cucurbita pepo subsp. pepo
TAGTTCTCTCTTTCTCTTCTATTTTACCGCTTTTGTTATGTGTCTTACGTTTTCGTTAATATTATGTTTGTTATTGAAAACTAGACAACATGTTGGTTTCATAATCTTGCATGAGAGTCTAACATGCTAAATCAATTTCATAATGTCAAGGATTTCATTTTCAAGGTTTTGAAAATTAGACTGCGACTATAAATCAAAAGAAAATCTGATTGCANCCAGTTTATTACAAACGAGAACGAGTTTGGGTTATATTTATAA
>NW_019665246.1:0-258 GCF_002806865.2 Cucurbita pepo subsp. pepo
AACTGAGAATCTATTTACAGAATGGGAATGAAAATAATTACAATGAGGTAGGAGGGAAGATTGATGGAAGATTTGTTCAACAAAATTTAAAAATATAACAGGAGATTTCAGAGGGCATGAAACTCCATTAAATTCTGTCTAAATATCAGAATTTTAAGAAGGTAAATTAGAGAAATAATTGTATATAGTTCAAACTTGAAACTGATGTTATNTTCAGAGGGCATGAAACTCCATTAAATTCTGTCTAAATATCAGAAT
>NW_019665247.1:0-258 GCF_002806865.2 Cucurbita pepo subsp. pepo
TAAGCTTAATAATATGTAACAGCTCAAACTCACTGCCACGATATGTTGTCTTTAAATTAACCTAACCCAATTTTATAACTCGGGCTTTTCGGTTTCAAAAATTAATCCAACTCAATCCTTGTTTTGCTGCTTCAACTATATATAGCCAATCACACATTTAGCTCAAACATCCATTCTCGGTGAATGACCTCTAAAATTAAAGTAGANCACGATAGCTATAATTGCGCCTCTATTGGGTCTCTTGCGCTTCCACTAAAG
>NW_019665248.1:0-258 GCF_002806865.2 Cucurbita pepo subsp. pepo
GAGGGTACACTAGTTGAAGGCTAGGTCAAATGATATGTATATGAACTCGCTTTGGAGTCCATGCACACATGCAAGGGTCGTATTTAGAGCAGTACTTCCATGTCAATAACTAGAAACTCAGCAAACCCTCAAATGTCTTAGCACATGGACCATAGGTTCCACCTCAGATAGCATAATTGAAAAAGTTGTATTAGACAAGAGAGCAANAATCTGTCATAATTTAGTGCTAACTTATTTCTAGTTTGAATTAGTTATGGA
>NW_019665249.1:0-258 GCF_002806865.2 Cucurbita pepo subsp. pepo
CTAGGAAGTTTGGGCTTAACTCTATAGTTTGGCTGACCTTCGGGTAAAACTTCCAATGCTATCGTGGTGTAGTTGGTTATCACGTCAGTTTAACAAATTGAAGGTCTCTGGTTCAAGTCTTGGCAACGCCATCTTTGCAATTCTTATTTTTATTTTTATTTTTATAATAATGATCTGGATTCAATTTGGACCTCTACGGGNGGACCTCTACGGGAATGTTTAAGAGCCTTAGAGCTTGGTAAGCCCGGGAACCGTGCC
>NW_019665250.1:0-258 GCF_002806865.2 Cucurbita pepo subsp. pepo
TCAGAATTTGGGGATGTCCAGCACATGTGTTGTTGCAAAAATCCAAGAAATTAGAACGTCGTTCAAAATGATGTCTATTCGTTGGATACCCCAAAGAGACGAAAGGTGGTTTGTTTTATGACCCAAGAAAATAGAGTGTTTGTATCAACAAACACCACATTCTTAGAGGAAGACCACGTAAGAAATCNAGAAAATAGAGTGTTTGTATCAACAAACACCACATTCTTAGAGGAAGACCACGTAAGAAATCATCAACCT
>NW_019665251.1:0-258 GCF_002806865.2 Cucurbita pepo subsp. pepo
TAGTATTTGCCCATTAGCAAAACAAACTAGGTTGTCTTTCCGAAGAAGTCAATAACATATCAATTTGCTTTTAATCGGTTACATTGTGATGTTTGGGGACCACATAAAATTCCAACCCATTCTGGTTTGCATTTTTTCTCACGGTTGATAATTATTTTACTCGATGTTCTTGGGTTTTACTTATGCNAATTATTTTACTCGATGTTCTTGGGTTTTACTTATGCAACACAAATCAAAAGTACATCATTTGTTAGTAAA
>NW_019665252.1:0-258 GCF_002806865.2 Cucurbita pepo subsp. pepo
AACTATAAGGCTCAGGGAGTTCTTTCCCCAGGATTGAGTGAACGATCTCCTGGCCACCCGTAGCCAACTGCTTATTTATAGAAAATGTGTACGATACCCCTTTCAAGCTCAAGCTTCTCGGGCTAACTTCTCAGGCAGAGTTCTTCTGCACGCAAATCTATATATCNCAAATCTATATCCTCCTCCCCCCTTCTGTCTCTTCATCAAAATCAATATTTGTCCGATTGGTGGATTCAAAAAAGATTGAAAAAGAAACTT
>NW_019665253.1:0-258 GCF_002806865.2 Cucurbita pepo subsp. pepo
ATTGCCTCTAACAAACTTGGAGAAAATTATGGGCTGAGGTTTGTCTCCGTTATCTCATGACTTCCCCCGAAATGTTCCATGATTACTAACTTTTCAACATCCCATGATTTTAACCAAGTCGAGCTTGTTGACTTACTAACTTCTCAATGCACGATTCCCACATCCATGATTTTAACCATGTCGAGTTTATTGACTCACATTCCTTACGTCAAAANAAAATGCACGATTCCCACATCCATGATTTTAACCATGTCGAGT
>NW_019665254.1:0-258 GCF_002806865.2 Cucurbita pepo subsp. pepo
AATTGGGATGTTTTTCTCTGAGAATTTGATGCATGATCTTTAAGAAAAATTGAAGGTTGAGATTTGGTAAATACTTTTAGGATCTACCTTTGTTATAGTCTAATTTTGGAGTTGATCTTCGATCTTGTCAATCTGATATTCTTGATTGACAGTATTTGAGATTGTGAGATTTTCTCCCCTTCTATGTTCATTTGAATTTTCTCCCNTTTTCTCCCCTTCTTGTGTATATTGTGGAGAGGAACACACCTTTGATCAATG
>NW_019665255.1:0-258 GCF_002806865.2 Cucurbita pepo subsp. pepo
TAACATGTTATGTATCCGTGGGTACGAGAGAAAAAGAAAGAGAGTAATGTCCCACAAGCACATATAGAGAGAGGGGGAATTTGATGAATTCCTCAAAAGATAAGAGCTTATAGGATGGCGGTAGATGCATATGACGGAACTTCTTCACAATTGCAATAGCTGACCAATGAATATTATNAAAATTTGGGGTCAAGGCCTATATGGGACTGAAAAGACCAATTTGGGGTCAAGGCCTATATGGGACTGAAAAGACCATTC
>NW_019665256.1:0-258 GCF_002806865.2 Cucurbita pepo subsp. pepo
CTTTGAGCTTGGTGAAATATGCTAACAGTGTCATGGTTCCATGTGATATCATTGCTATCGACTTTTGAATCTGAAAAATTGCTAGAGCATTCTTTCGGTCGAATTTGCATCTTGAGACGGTTCTTCAATTGTGCCATCAATGAATCTCATTTTCTTTTTGGCAATAACAGNAATTTGTTCCATCTAATTTGATTGGAACAAGTGAACATCTTGGCTTATCAGAGTGATTTATATAATAAGGATGTGTTAAATCAACAT
>NW_019665257.1:0-258 GCF_002806865.2 Cucurbita pepo subsp. pepo
AATATGAAGTTAGGTTGATTTCGAATATGAAGTCCTTAGATGAGAAAAGACTTAGCATAGGGGAATTTCGAGAATTGAACTCAAGACCTCTTGCACCCCAAGTCAGAATCATACCACTAAACCAAATGTCTTTTCTTAAACACTTAATATTTTTAGCTTCTACTCAAATATATTTTTCTCTTAGTAGTTGGGGGCCTATAAAATGANCCTATAAAATGAAAAGTTGAATAGTTATAATATACAAGGGTTATCAAATAA
>NW_019665258.1:0-258 GCF_002806865.2 Cucurbita pepo subsp. pepo
CCGCACCTGATTCAAGTCACATAACTTCACTCGTGATTATTTCCTTTTAAAATATCAATTGATTATTTCCTTTTAAAATATCAATTTATTAGCTAAATACTTTACTAATGAGTTTTCATTTTTAATGTTAGCCCGGATAGCTTCGTTGGGAGAGCGTCACTAAAGATCTCAAGGTCACGTCTTAGATCCACGTTNCTTAGATCCACGTTCACTACATCTGATTCAAGTTGACTAAGTTGCATAATCTTGCTATTCAAT
>NW_019665260.1:0-258 GCF_002806865.2 Cucurbita pepo subsp. pepo
AAGAGCCACACAATCGAACAGCTTGAAACGTCGCGGTAGCTTTGAGAACTCTAACACACACAGGGATGGATGTGTCGAAGAGTTAGACATTAAGCAAAAGATCATGCTAAAACTCTTCACCGATCTGACAAAAGACTTCAGGACATCTAGACCAAAAATCCATTGTCGTCCAGCGGTAAGGATATCTGGCTTTCATCCAGGAGANTCCAGGAGACCTGGGTTCGATTCTCGGCAATGGAATATTATTTTCTTATTTCA
>NW_019665261.1:0-258 GCF_002806865.2 Cucurbita pepo subsp. pepo
ATCCAAGTGGTTGTAGTTTAGTGGTGAGAATTCCACGTTGAGGCTTGGGCTCAAATCACAGCAGTCACATTTGCTTTTTTTAACTCAAAACACAGGATGGGTTTGTATGAACAAATTGGTGAAGCAAATTAGAAGTTTATTGGTTTAACCTTATCATGAGAGCGATGAATAATGGGTGTATGAACAAATTAGTGAAGCAAATTAGAAGTTNTGATGGATAATGGGTAAATATCCAAGTGGCTGTAGTTTAGTGGTGAG
>NW_019665262.1:0-258 GCF_002806865.2 Cucurbita pepo subsp. pepo
TGCATCTCTAGATTTTCTTCATTTTCACTATTATTGGGAATGGGAATTTGAGGGTTTTTTCACTATTATTGGGAATTGTGGGGGATGTAGCTTATGATGGGAAATTTACGGTTTTATGATGCAAGAATTGTGGAGATCACTATTATTGGGAATTGTGGGGGATGTAGCTTATGATGGGAAATNGGGAAATTTACGGTTTTATGATGCAATGATGCAAGAATTGTGGGGGATGTAGCTTATGATGGAAAATTTAGGGTT
>NW_019665263.1:0-258 GCF_002806865.2 Cucurbita pepo subsp. pepo
AGAAGTTGAATGATCCAAGTACATACAAACGGTTGATTGACGGATTAATATATTTATCCGTTACTAGGCCTGGCATAGTGTATTTAGTTCGTATGCTTAGTCAATTTATGCATGAACCACGTAAACCATATTGGGAGGCAGCTCTTCGAGTTTTGAGATACAACAAAGGTACTCCTTGTCAAGGACTTCTACTACCATCTGAAAACAANGTAAGATTACAAGCATATTGTGATTCAGACTTGGGTGGTTGTCGAACTT
>NW_019665264.1:0-258 GCF_002806865.2 Cucurbita pepo subsp. pepo
TAGCAGTTAGAAATCATGTGAGATTTTTGAATGAGATCATAGATCTTCTCTTTTATGCAATTATTTAGAATTAGATCTCCCCTTCATTTACTATTAGAATTAAATAGGAAAGAAAAGAATTAAACAAGAGATTTGGAAAAGAATTAAACCGAGAGAGGTTTGAAAAGAATTAATCAGANTTAAACAAGAGATTTGGAAAAGAATTAAACCGAGAGAGGTTTGAAAAGAATTAATCAGAGAGAGGAGGTAAAGAAAAGA
>NW_019665265.1:0-258 GCF_002806865.2 Cucurbita pepo subsp. pepo
CACCAAGCATGCCTCTTCGAAGTTGTCTCCAAAAGTACGTAATTTATTAACAACTCATGTCATTCTTGCTGCATAATCATCTATAGTCTCGGACTCCTTCATATTCATAACTTCGAACTCAATCTTCAGAGTTTGGATCTTTGCCTCCTTTACACGTTCAGCACCCACATGAATAGTTTTTAACGTCTGACATGCTTCTTTTGCTGTNCACAAAAAAAACATCTCCTCAGGGATTGCTTGATAGATAGCTGCTACGGC
>NW_019665266.1:0-258 GCF_002806865.2 Cucurbita pepo subsp. pepo
AATTACCGAAAGAAGAGACGAGGAGCAATATAATCGCAACATAGAAAGCAAAGTTGAGACTAAGTTTGTTTGTTATCATGTTGTATTGTAAAATGGTTTGATGGGGTGAGGTGAGTTTCATTATTGTCCATCCCATTATGGGACATTCAATTACTTTACTAATATTTGATTTAATGTTATTTATTTAATACATGAAGAAATATTATGNCAATTAACTTACAAGATCACAAAAGGGAGGCATGTAATGAATTGGGATCA
>NW_019665267.1:0-258 GCF_002806865.2 Cucurbita pepo subsp. pepo
TTAATTCAATTTGTATGGAGAGCTAAACTTTATAGGGGAGCTATTTTACATACATAGTTGTTCTCTTCTTCGGGAGGGAGCAATGAAATTCTCCTTAATACTCTAGTTCCATTGCAAGGAGACTTGGAGGTAATATAAGGGTTATGAATAATTCTTCTCCTAGAGCCTTGTTAATAGAAATTAAAAACGATTATNAAAACGATTATGGAAATAATGAATCACCCTTGGAAGTGGGCTTGAGAATCTATTAAAAGGAAC
>NW_019665268.1:0-258 GCF_002806865.2 Cucurbita pepo subsp. pepo
ATTATTTGTGGCCAAAAGAGTTTGTTATTCATACGGACCATAAAAGTTTGAAGCACCTCAAAAGTCAAACAAAGCTAAATAGGAGACATGCTAAATGGGTGGAATTCATTGAGACGTTTCCTTATGTAATCCATTACAAAAAGGGGAAGGATAATGTGGTCGCAGATGCATTATCAAGAAGGTATGCTTTATTTTCTTCCCNAGGAAGGATAATGTAGTCGCAGATGCATTATCAAGAAGGTATGCTTTATTTTCTTC
>NW_019665269.1:0-258 GCF_002806865.2 Cucurbita pepo subsp. pepo
ACTTACGCCTTGGATTCATTCATATAATGCTTGTTTACGGCATATCAGCTCCCCATCCCTACTTGACTAAGCTAAGAAACTACTGAAAATGGCACGAAATCACAGACGGAAGTAAGAAAGAAGAAGGCTACTCATACGGGAATCNGGGGTTTGGATCAAAGAATATACTGCTGAACCTAGTGATTGACTACTTTATGCAACTACTCACTAGTTAGCCTGGTAAGATAAGGAATCAATACAAGGGGAATAAGATTCGGA
>NW_019665270.1:0-258 GCF_002806865.2 Cucurbita pepo subsp. pepo
ATACATCTACCCTAATGTTGTTTCCCACATTCAAGGCACAACGGTTCCTCACTCCCTTGGAACTTCTCTTAGTCTCTAAGATATCTATCAGCATATTAAGGAGGGTGTCTATCCGTATATTGAGGTTTACATGTTGATGGTTGTCGATGTGAGTCGGTCTGATCATACTATTGTTTTCTCCTGATAGTGACAACTGACTCTCNTGCCAACAATTCTAGATTTTTGCAAAGCTAGAGGTCCTTCTAGAATTCTTGCAAA
>NW_019665271.1:0-258 GCF_002806865.2 Cucurbita pepo subsp. pepo
GTCGTTAACAATGACGACGAAATTCAAGCATTCGAAGACGATATTTTAGATGAGGTAGAAGAGCCTCTTTACAATTGAATTGAAAGAATCTCCAGGAGAAGTCAAAATAACACCAGTAATCAGAAAAACTGGTATACTCAACCGTCTTTTCCGGATATTCAATTCGAAGAAAAGACTCTAAAAACTCAAGCTCATTACGATGGTCTAGCAATCANCAATGAATGGAATATCGATGGATTGTCCGACTATCTGATAATG
>NW_019665272.1:0-258 GCF_002806865.2 Cucurbita pepo subsp. pepo
TCGGTTGAAAAAGAGAACGAAATATTTCTTAAAGTAATGTGTAAACATCTCTCACCGACACATTTTAAAATTGTGAGACTAATGGCGATACGTAACGGGCCAAAGTAGATAATCCCTGCTAACGATGAACTTAGGCTCTTACAAATGGCATCAGAGCCAGACACCGAGCGGTGTGCCAACAAAGACGCTGGCCCCCAAGGGNGGCTGTTACACTGACATCCAAACGGATAATATCTACTAGCGGCGTACTTGGGCTGT
>NW_019665273.1:0-258 GCF_002806865.2 Cucurbita pepo subsp. pepo
ACCCTAAGGCTTACCTGCTTCAATTATTTTATTGAATTTTTTAGCACCTAGTCTTACTAAGTTCTTGCATAGTGTTTGATTCCTTTTCTTTGAGTAATTTAATTAACTCATTTTTTCACAACAATCATGCTCAAGAAATTTAATTTTATCCATTAATGCAGTTTTCTCATCACAATCANCGGTATATCAAATTTTACAACATAAGATACTTTGAATAATTTAATAAAGACTTATTTTTAATAATTGAAGCCTTATATT
>NW_019665274.1:0-258 GCF_002806865.2 Cucurbita pepo subsp. pepo
TTATGGAATCTCTAAAAGGGATGTTTGGACAACCGTTCTTCCCCCTTAGACATGAAACCATAAAATACATTTACAATTGCCGTATGAAAGAAGGGATCTCAGTTAGAGAACATGTCCTAGACATGATGGTCCATTTCAATATGACAGAAGAAAATGAAGCTTTCATTGATGAGAAGAGTCAAGTCAGTTTTATCATGATGTCTCTTCCGAAGNATGACAGAAGAAAATGAAGCTTTCATTGATGAGAAGAGTCAAGTC
>NW_019665275.1:0-258 GCF_002806865.2 Cucurbita pepo subsp. pepo
AGAATAACACCAAAAGAGTATCAAAAAAACACAAAGGTTTTGTCTGTATTCAACCAAATTCTCCAAACATGAGTATTACATGCCTTTAAATAGGTCTAAAAGGTAACCCTAACATAATAAAGTTCAGCCACCAACTACAAATGGTATTAAATACAAATTGGAGCAAATAAGGCATTAATAAATTTCNTAAAGACAAGTCTTCTAATTACTTTCCATAAGTTTCCTTAATTGGTAATTCAACTACCAAAGGCAAGTCTT
>NW_019665276.1:0-258 GCF_002806865.2 Cucurbita pepo subsp. pepo
TAATTGTATTTCATTAATGTATTTTAAGACTTTTAATTTACACAATTACATAATGATTAATTAAGGCCATTAAGTATGAATGTTACATGCTTCCCTCACAAAAAGGTTTTGAGAATATCTTTTCCGTGTATGGATCTTGATTCCAATACGTCGGATTCATGANTATTTTGAATATGCTATTTTCGAAGGATCATCGCGACTCGGAATATGTGTAATATCGACGGATTTTGTGTCGACTAGAATGAATTCATAAAACCT
>NW_019665277.1:0-258 GCF_002806865.2 Cucurbita pepo subsp. pepo
TTACGTTTGGAGATTTTGCTCGGTTCTTTGATTTTGATCGCGTTTTGCTTGGGCCCTTCGGTTTACTTCTTCCCCATCGATCAACACTGAGAGCATTGCCTGATGAATATCCAGTTTCCCGTTTGCGAATACTTTCGCTAAGAACTACATCTCGAATTTCACCAAACCTCAGTTTATCAGATCNAGAACTGCTAATTGCGGCAACAACAGTATCCCGTGACTCGGGTAAGAATGACATCAAAATCAACGCTTTAATTT
>NW_019665278.1:0-258 GCF_002806865.2 Cucurbita pepo subsp. pepo
TAATGGAGAGATGGTAGGCAGATAAACAATATTGTCTGGAGAAAACAAATGCATATGATGGAGAGAGGGTTAGGCAATAATGACCGATAAATGGTTAGACAATAATGGAGAGATCAGAAGAAGGCATATAATGGAGAGATGATAGGTAGATAAACGAAGATAGATGTCATTTCAGGTTAGTAGTTTTACTTTTTTCTTTTNTGGAGAGATGATAGGTAGATAAACGAAGATAGATGTCATTTCAGGTTAGTAGTTTTA
>NW_019665279.1:0-258 GCF_002806865.2 Cucurbita pepo subsp. pepo
ACCGGATATAGCTTTACCATATATAACTTTACTATATATAGTTTTACCAAATATAGCTTTTCCGGATATAATCGTTGACCAAGCTATAAATAAGTATCAGGCTCCATAGCCTAACAATTCTCCTACTTGGAGACTGATCTAGTCAACCAAGAATTTCACTCTCAAACGACCATGAGCATCTTCACTGCACCATACCTATTGAGGTTTTGCACNGAACATGTTTGATTGCAACACCTATAGTGAAAATAAGAAGATGAG
>NW_019665280.1:0-258 GCF_002806865.2 Cucurbita pepo subsp. pepo
GGACAAATCCTTTTAAAGAAAGGGGGGATGATATGAATCAACCAACTGATCACGTGCATGCACCCGAAGGACCGATTGCAAGAAGCAAGGTTAAGAAGATTCAAGAGGCCTATACATTGCATCTTCAAAAGCTAGCTAGTGTACCGGTTGAAACAAAGACTTTTGAGCCCAAAAATCTTTATAGCATTAGCATATCAAATCAAGAAGATAATNGAAAACTTGCCTTTGGTAATTGAATTACCAATTAAGGAAATTATT
>NW_019665281.1:0-258 GCF_002806865.2 Cucurbita pepo subsp. pepo
ACAGCATCTCCCCAGAATTCCTTCAACATATTCTGCTCCTTTAGCATGCAGCGAACCATAGATATTAAGAATGGTTCTATCTCTCTGAGGTGCCATTTTGTTGTGGCGTTTGAGGTATCGTGAGTTGATGTGCCCTGCATGCTCCTTGCATAAATTCTCAAATTCTTGCGACATATACTCGCCTGCACGATCAGTCCGTAGACATNTTTTTAAGACATTTTCATTCTTTAAATCTTGTTGAGAAAACAGCTCTTTTTT
>NW_019665282.1:0-258 GCF_002806865.2 Cucurbita pepo subsp. pepo
TCCATTTGATATAACCATGATTAGTAAGTCGATCCTTCAAATGTTGTTTGTAACTAGAGCTAGGTCAATTTACTATTTTACCCCAAAAGTTACTTCTTGTTCTTTATGTCTCACTGATCCTCTAATGAACAATTGGTTTGTGGTCCAACTAGTAAACCGAATCCCTCTCAGGACAATGAGAGGGTTGGGCTCCTTGTTCAAGACCTGGAGNTGGGCTCCTTGTTCAAGACCTGGAGTCAGTACTTAAGGGAACAACCT
>NW_019665283.1:0-258 GCF_002806865.2 Cucurbita pepo subsp. pepo
CATAACTATAAAGGAAAAGGAGTTGTGAGATAGAATTTTACGGTAATAACTACAAAAAACTCTAAATCTGCAATCTGTTCAAATACATCTGACCATGGTATCTGACCATGGTTGTTTTCTGTTTTTTTTTTTTTTTTTTTTTNAGATGGGCAGAGGAGAGATAATTGTGGGAAGGGATGAGAGGTTAGTCGAGAGAGATGGGGAAAGGTTTATTTTATTTTTTTTTTTAAATTAATTAATTAATTAAATTTATTTTTT
>NW_019665284.1:0-258 GCF_002806865.2 Cucurbita pepo subsp. pepo
TTATTCAATAACAATCTTTACTGAATAAACAACAATAATATAAACTATGAGTTTTAGGACATAAAACCCAACAACACTCACACGTGTGGATCGTGTGTAGGGAAGTTGATATGAACCAAGAGACAGCAATCATACAATATGCTTCAATGAACATATGAAGAAAATATTGTTGAAATTATCAAAAGATATTTCAATTCATGCCACATTNGAAGTTGATATGAACCAAGAGACAGCAATCATACAATATGCTTCAATGAA
>NW_019665285.1:0-258 GCF_002806865.2 Cucurbita pepo subsp. pepo
CCTTATCTGGGACGTTTGAAGTACGTGCTAAAAACACCGAGTCACGNATGGAGTGCATAAAAAAAGAAAAGAGTGCTTAAAATCGAGACCCTAATTCGGAAAACCTAATCTGGGACATTTGAAGTACGTGCTAAAAAAACCGAGTCACGGTCGACGTTTTNAGACCCTATTTTGGAAACCTTAATCTGGGACATTTGAAGTAGGGGCTAACAAAGCGAATCACAGTCGACGTTTTTTGAAACTTTTGTGGGGAATCAT
>NW_019665286.1:0-258 GCF_002806865.2 Cucurbita pepo subsp. pepo
ATTCTATTCTAAATTACTAAGTCTGATCGTTTACCACAAAAATTTTAAAAATCTTCTAGAATTACTCGATTTTTTTTTTTTTTTTTTTTTTTTTTTTTTTTTTTTTTTTTTTTTTTTTTTTTTTTTTTTTTTTTTTTNTTATACACTCCTTTTCTTCAAAATTCTATTCTTAGTCATGAAACCTAATCATTCCCCACAAAAATTTCTTAAAATGAAACCTATTACTTGATTTTTTAGCACGTGCTTCAAACATCTCGG
>NW_019665287.1:0-258 GCF_002806865.2 Cucurbita pepo subsp. pepo
TACTATTTTATACACTCCTTTTCTTCGAAATTTATTTCTAAGTCATGAAGCCTAATAATTCCCCAAAATAATTTCTTAAAATGTCGCCTATCACTCGATTTTTAGCACGTGCTTCAAACGTCCCGGATCAGGGTTTCCGAATTAGGTTATCGATTTTACGCCCTCTTTTACTGTTTTATACACTATGTTTCTTCGNCTATGTTTCTTCTACATTCTGTTCTAAATTACTAAGCCTACTAATTACCCACAAAAATTTTA
>NW_019665288.1:0-258 GCF_002806865.2 Cucurbita pepo subsp. pepo
GAAGTCCGTGCTAAAAGAACCGAGTCACGGTCGATGTTTCTTGAAACTTTTGTGGGGAGTGATTAGTCTTGATGATTAAGAATAGAATTTCGATCGAAGAAACGGAGCGCTTGAAATCGAACCCTAATTCAGAAATCATAATCTGGGACGTTTGAAATCCGTGCTAAAAGAACCGAGTCACGGTCGACGTTTCTCGAAACNGTGATTTATAATAGACTATCGAAGAAACAGAGTGCTTGAAATCGAACCCTAATTCAG
>NW_019665289.1:0-258 GCF_002806865.2 Cucurbita pepo subsp. pepo
ATCATTCCCCACAAAACTTTTAAAAAACGTGGACCGCGACTTGGTTTTTTTAGCACATACTTCAAACGAACCAGATTAGTGTGTCCGAATTAGGGTTAGATTTGAAGCACTCTGTTTTTTAGATCGAAATTCTATTCTAAATCAGCAAGTCTAATNAAGTGTCGAGGAACGTCGACCGTGACGGTTCTTTTAGCACGGACTTCAAACGTTCCATATGAGGGTTTCCGAATGAGGGTTCGATTTGAAGCACTCCGTTTC
>NW_019665290.1:0-257 GCF_002806865.2 Cucurbita pepo subsp. pepo
ATTTTATTTTATGTAATGTTGCAGAATAAGATATGATATTGTATATGGTGAATGAAGAATATTTTGTTGATTGTAGCGTGCTGATTGAATATTACTATGTGATATGATTGTGCTATTGTATGATTTTAATGTTATGGGATATATTGATGCTTATATTAGTGAGCCATAAACTTAAGAAAAATTATCTTGATTTCTAGAATTATGTTGCCTAGAGGGCATGGAAGAGGAAGACGAGGAAGGGGACGACCCCCTATTAG
>NW_019665291.1:0-257 GCF_002806865.2 Cucurbita pepo subsp. pepo
GTCACTATTCAAACAACCAAACCAATTACTAACTCAAAAAAATTACATTTGATTGAGTTGGGTTAAGTTGAGTTGGGTTAAGTTTATTATTAACGAGGGTTGGTTGAGTTGTCAAAAATTTACAATCAAAACAATTGAGTTACGCCTAAATGTATCGACCCGACCCGAATTCCCCTAATTTTTTTTAGTACCATGAAGATAATGTTTTTAAATTTTAAAGCTAGAAAAAAAAAAACATATAATATATATATATATAT
>NW_019665292.1:0-257 GCF_002806865.2 Cucurbita pepo subsp. pepo
CACACCCTTATAAGGAATGCTTCGTTCCCTCTCCAACCAATGTGGGATCTCACAAATAAAGATCTCAGCCTTCAAACCAATCAGTACCTGATAAATGCAATGCTCCCTCTTTTTTACTCTGCTTGAAACCCAAAGTCCATATGCATCTTTCTTAACTGACACAAAAAACAAGCCACAAATCAGAATTCACAGCCAATGAAATGAACCATAACAAAAGACTCACATTTCTTCAACATAAGGTTCTACATTGCAAATAA
>NW_019665293.1:0-257 GCF_002806865.2 Cucurbita pepo subsp. pepo
ATAGACAATAAAAATGTATTACAAAATTGAAAAATATCATTTTCAATATGAAATATTTAATGGGCTCTAACTACCAATAAAAGCCCACTGAGCTTTAAAGTTTCGGCCCAATAACAGTGGAATCTTCAGAGATATTAAATTTTAAATTGAAATAAGAAATCAAATTTAATTTTTAGAAAGAAAATACTTTAATGTATATAAAATTTTATATAAATAATCTTGTAATTATAAACTAACATATTTTTTAATATATAATG
>NW_019665294.1:0-257 GCF_002806865.2 Cucurbita pepo subsp. pepo
GCAGGTTCAGTTCCGACCACCCTTCTCCCCCTTAGTTTCCTCGACTTCATCTGGATGATTTGCAGACCCATGCGCCGCCTTTTCTTCTTCCAATTCCCTCACTCCACCAATCACTTCATGGACTCTGTTTTCCCCACACTCAAACGCTCCCTCTCTCTTTCTCTCCAACACTTCTTCCCTCTCGCCGGAAATCTCATCCTCCCTCCTCAACCCCACAAGCCCCACATCCTTTACACACCTCACGACTCTGTTCCTCT
>NW_019665295.1:0-257 GCF_002806865.2 Cucurbita pepo subsp. pepo
GGCAAAATGACTAGGTAAAAAAGAAAGCTGACATGGCATTCAAATAAGGAAAACATAATTCTCCCCCTCCCGTCGCCGTCGCCGGTACCTCTCCCTCCCTTCACTCGCCGTCAACTCCGCCATCCGGCGCAGATCGTACGCTCAAAAACTTAACAGATGAGAAGCTTTGAACCTGCTGGAGGTTTTGGGGCGGCGGCGGCGGCCATGGCGGTCTGGAACTCGAGCCGCTTCGATTCGTAAACCCTAGAAGCTTCCTC
>NW_019665296.1:0-257 GCF_002806865.2 Cucurbita pepo subsp. pepo
TGTATGTGGTCTAGTCCGAACTTAAACTCAATTATTTTTTTTATAATATAACTTATTTATTTTATTGACGGTAGTAGATCTGAAGAGTAACGTTCGAGGTCTTACCTTGTGAATTTCTCTCGGATTTTGACGGAAGAAGGAACCTCAACAACACGAGTCTTTTTTCTCTCTAAGAAGAAGCTTCAAAGTGTAAGTCTCCATAGACGATGAATTTCGTTGGTGATTCTCTGACGAGGACTCTAGCTATTTACTTTTCC
>NW_019665297.1:0-257 GCF_002806865.2 Cucurbita pepo subsp. pepo
TATTATTATTATTATTATTAATTTCTTAATTAAAATGCAAGAAAATTCAATTATCAATAATAATTTTAGAATAATCAATTAGTAAATAGTGAATTAATTTTTAAATGGTTAAAAAATCAATTATAAATACAATTTTTCCATAGTTTTATTTTGAATAAGAGACAAAGTCAAAGTCTTCCGGAGTAAAAAAGTCAAATTGATACGTTCATAATCTTTCTTACTTTCTCGAAGTAGGACTTCTTAAGTCAATTTTCATC
>NW_019665298.1:0-257 GCF_002806865.2 Cucurbita pepo subsp. pepo
GATATGGAAGGTTGAGAACTCTCAGAAAACCACCAGGAGTTCAAAAGGGAGAGCACCCCAACTAACAGAGATAGTTGCTGGACAATAATTATAAAAGTTTTAGAGAGGGTGCTCCTATTGTATTGGAGGGTAAAATAATACCCAGCAATGAAGATGAATTGATTCACCCCCAAGACTAGACCAGGAAAAAGATTAATCAAGACCAACTATCAACATTACCTAGGAATTTTTATCCAAGAACCTTAACAAGCGGGCTT
>NW_019665299.1:0-257 GCF_002806865.2 Cucurbita pepo subsp. pepo
TAAGCATTAAAGAACTAAGACTAAATTTATAAAAAAAAAAAATGTTATTACTCATCATTCAAAACTCGTATGCTGAAATTAGTTGCAGAAGAATCAGTCTCTCTCTCTCCGGAGAAATCACCGATCGTCGGAATTGGAAAAGCCGAACTGACGGTTTCGAAAGCCTTCAGCACCGCAATTCAGCCTCCAAATTCTTGTTTCATCTCCGTTTAAGCCTCTACATTCCAAACATGGCAGCGGAGAGGCACGCCTCTTCG
>NW_019665300.1:0-257 GCF_002806865.2 Cucurbita pepo subsp. pepo
AAAGATTACATTTTTAATATCACAAAAATAACCAATAAATTGCTGGAAAAAAATTATAAAAAATATATATAATATAGGGTTTAATTAATATTTAAAAAAAATGTATTTAATTTAAAATTTTAATAAATTGGCCACTTACCCATAATTCAACAAATAATCTTTGACCTATAGATCTTGTTTATTCATATAATTTTGTCCTCTCTTTGGAACAAAAATTATAGAGCTACCCATCAAACCCCATTTCTAAAATATATTTT
>NW_019665301.1:0-257 GCF_002806865.2 Cucurbita pepo subsp. pepo
TTTAATATCTATGCAATGCTTTTAATATTTATAAAAAATAATGGTCAAAATACTCTTTCTTTTGTCCGTGTACTTTAGAATTTGTTCGATATCAATGTACTCTTAATAAATATTAAAATTTTGCTGATAACTTTTTCATTTACTGCTTTTGCCTGGAGACGATTATCCTAATCGTTGGACTACAGACGTTATTGGAAGGCAAGCTGATGTAATGCATTTGCCGAGATTTAGCAAAAAAAAAAAAAAAAAAAAAAAAA
>NW_019665302.1:0-257 GCF_002806865.2 Cucurbita pepo subsp. pepo
ATTGACGAAAATATTGGCTTTGATTTGATTTCGAAGCTATGGTTTGTTCGATATGATAACGTGGAATGTTTGAAACTTCACTCAGATTTCAATTTTATAACATAATCGTTCTTGTTAAGATTAGATTTTCGAGGGTTTCTGAAGCATGGATCGTGACTTGAAAACACGGTAAAAACCTTTGCAAAATAAAAACAAGACATTTGAAATGGGAGTACATATGTATATTTAAATTATATAAAAGTAGAGTTTATACGAAC
>NW_019665303.1:0-257 GCF_002806865.2 Cucurbita pepo subsp. pepo
AAAAAAATACTGACTTACTTGGTTTGACAACAAACAGTAACAAATTTGATCCAAGCCCTTATATTCTGCGGTGGCCCTCCACGTCCAGAGCCTAACAATAGTCCATAACTTGTGTAAGGAAGACTAAGGAAACTATAACACAAATGGCAAAGGCTTGAGGGGTTCCTACATGACTTTTGAAGTATGCCTTTATATGACAATCCCAAAATATAGCAACTCATACACACATGGAAAAGAAGTTAAGACAAAGAGTACCA
>NW_019665304.1:0-257 GCF_002806865.2 Cucurbita pepo subsp. pepo
TTAGTGGTGTCTAAACCCTTATATAATAAGGAGAGCTTGAAGCTCCAACCTTGTGATTAACAACCACACACTCTAACCAACTGAGTTATTCCAACTAATCATTGGTAATGGCTCAGGCCCACTACTAGTAGATATTGTTCGCTTTTGCTTGTTATGTATCGCCATCAGCCTCACAATTTTAAAATGTGTCTAATAGAGAGAGATTTCTACACACTTAGGAATGTTTCATCCTCTCTCAAACTGATGTGGGATCTCAC
>NW_019665305.1:0-257 GCF_002806865.2 Cucurbita pepo subsp. pepo
ATTGATTTGGAAGCTTTCCAACACTCTCAAAAAGGACCTTTGTCCTGTTTCTTTTTATAACGATCCAAGTCCATTAGATATTGTTCTCTTTCGGTTTTCCCCCTCAAGGTTTAACCTTCAGAGTTACACAGTTAAACCACGAACAGGTGATTATCTAGATACTGTGCTATTTAAATTTTCCCTAAATCAAATTAAGATTAAGAGCCTATTTGGTACGCCTTTCTAAATGCTGAAAAAGTAGAAGAGAAAGGGGTGAG
>NW_019665306.1:0-257 GCF_002806865.2 Cucurbita pepo subsp. pepo
AAATACAGAAATATGTGTTGTTGAGAAAACAACTCCTTAACTCCATCAAAATCAATGAGAACTTGGGAGAAGATGACAGAAATCTGATGAATCAAAGAAAGAAAACTGGAACAGAAGAACGCTGAAGAACCGCCTGAAACCTAATCAGAGAGCGCTAGGAAGGAGAGGAGAGATCTTCCCGTCATCCACAATGCAATTTCCTTTGTGGGGGGAGTCTTAGAAAATTAAACTAATCTGCATCTATTTTTACTTAATTA
>NW_019665307.1:0-257 GCF_002806865.2 Cucurbita pepo subsp. pepo
AGTTTCAAGAAAAGAAATTCTATCCCCATATAACTGTAAAATCTCGTCAGAGGTTTTTCCCTAACAAAAGCTGCTTCAATCAAATAAATTCTATCTTCTCCCTATTTTTAGGGATCAGATCTAGTAAAGGTAATTCCGTATTAAGGAAAGACGAAACGAAACTCAACATGATAGTGAAATGTCAGTAAATCCTCAAGATTCATTCTATCTTTACCGTATTGAAACAGGAAAGACGAAAGAAGAATCAATGAGAGTGA
>NW_019665308.1:0-257 GCF_002806865.2 Cucurbita pepo subsp. pepo
AAAAAAAAAAAAAAAAAACCAGGATCGATCTGTTGCTTTTTAATGTGTTTTCTTCAACTATTTTAAAATCTGTTTTTACTTAATAATTATTTTCTTAAATTTGTTTTCTACATAAATATATAAAAGACTTTAAGAAACACTTTTCAGAATTCAAAATAATGAATGATTTTGTACTATGGGTTTGCAGTTAGTTGGAAACTATTTTATTTGAGAGATTTCTTAATCAATCAAAGAAGAAAAAACAATATAGAAATAGT
>NW_019665309.1:0-257 GCF_002806865.2 Cucurbita pepo subsp. pepo
CTGAATGTTCGATCCTGATTTCGGAAGCTCTCGAGTTCTTCTTCTTCTTCTTCTTCTGAAAAATCGATCATTTCAGGTTCGTTTTTCTTTCCTGTTTCATTCATCGCTTCCTTTGTGTGTGTTCCTTCTGTAATTAAAAAAATGAAGTTAGTAGAAAACGACAATGGCGATTCTCGTTGTTTCTTTTTAAGGTTAGGGACTATTGATCTTATAGCTACAGAAAAAAACTCAGATCATTGCATTCTGCAAGGTTTTAT
>NW_019665312.1:0-257 GCF_002806865.2 Cucurbita pepo subsp. pepo
GTTGGAAATATGAAAAAGAACTTAGATGTGTTAACTAATGCGCTGAGCCAATACCCTGGCTCAGATAAAGCAGAAATTACTGGTAATCTTTCTATTGTTAAGCATGCGCTGGATGATATCCGTCAAAATAATGTTCCTGCGGATAACGCTTCTGATCAGGGCACGACTATTACTCCCGGGGGTAGCGTCTCTGATATCAGTAGTGATTTTATTCCTGATGTCAGAAGCTACGCGCTAATAAATAAAGGGGCGTCACC
>NW_019665313.1:0-257 GCF_002806865.2 Cucurbita pepo subsp. pepo
TTAATGATCGTAAAGTTCACTTTACTCAATAACAATCTTTATTGAATAAACAACAATAATAGCTTATATATGAGAAATCGGTAAATCTAATGGAAGGGAACAACAAAGTTCAGTTTTCAATTTACAATGAACCTAACCGTATACATTTGTCTAACAAATCGGTAAATCTAATGCCACACTGATATGCCAAAAACAATTAATTTTACAAAACAATATTACATATATCTTATATATGAGAAATCAAATACCCACTATAC
>NW_019665314.1:0-257 GCF_002806865.2 Cucurbita pepo subsp. pepo
GTCATGCCTTGCTTGGTGAAGAAGGTAGCTGGTTGTTGGAAGATTACAGCGAACATCAGAAGCATTGTCCAAATTGGTAACAGCCGCAGTACCATCTTCACCTTGTCCGGCACACACAATCTCTCTCTTTGAATCATGTTCTTGTCATCCATGACTTTCATGGCTCCTGAGCTTTCATGGCAGAGTGGCTTGCTCTCTTGCAGCCTGCGAAATCACAGATAATCAGCTCCGAAGTTTAAAAGTTTTAATTTTGATTC
>NW_019665315.1:0-257 GCF_002806865.2 Cucurbita pepo subsp. pepo
AAAAAATGTTGTGAACAAAAAATGAGTCAAAGTTGTATTCTTCAATTGTTTTAATTTCCCAACATTTATTTAATTTAAGAATAAAATTTATTTAAAAAAATAAAAATAAAAAAGATGTATATTTTATTTTCTTGGTGCTTTGCTTTGCTTTTCACATTGGAGCCTCTCGCCTTTTGGTGCACGCAAATCATTTCATTTTAAAAGTTCATACAAATTTCATTAATTTTAAACATTATTAAATTTAGGTTACCATGTGA
>NW_019665316.1:0-257 GCF_002806865.2 Cucurbita pepo subsp. pepo
CCCAAGAATCCTCAACATTGCTCAATCGAAGTAAGTGAAATACAAGCAAATTGGGTTTTTTTGTTCATAAACTACTTATAAATGTCATTTGGCATTTCTGGATGACGGGTAAATGACATTTACCAAAGAAACTTCTCGATGTAACAAAATGGCACTCAATAAAAACGAACTAACTAGATTACAGAGTTCCATTGACTGTCTCTATATTGATTTGATGCCAATGAATAGCACAGCATGAACAAGAACAATCATATTGA
>NW_019665317.1:0-257 GCF_002806865.2 Cucurbita pepo subsp. pepo
CCCTGACCTTCACCTTTCTTTGACGATATTCCCTATTCCCTAAAACTCGCTCCCTCACCTCGTAAACTCGGTTTCATTTCTCAATTCCATTACCTGCCCCTCTCCCTTTGGTCTCGCCCTTCGGCCTCGCCCTTTGGTCTCGCTCTTTCACCCCTCCCCTTAAGGTTTCACAGCTTCGCTCCTGCCCCTCTACACCTCTGAACAATTCCTCCCCTTGGGCTCCTCCTCTTTATTCAAAGACAAGGTCAAGCTCTGTC
>NW_019665318.1:0-257 GCF_002806865.2 Cucurbita pepo subsp. pepo
AGCAGGAGAAGATCAAGAATAAGTAGTCTTTGTTTACAGGTTAGGTAATATCTGTTCAGGAAAGAGCTACTTTTACCTCATTCAATCAGGTCAAAGCCTCAAAGTCAAAAGTAGGAATCCGAGAAAATAAGACCCATACGTCTTTCTTGTAAACTAATTATTCGATCTGTAGATCTCAGCAAGGCTGCCACATCACTAAACCACCCAGGGATGTCGCTTGCAAAGAAGAATTCGTAGAGATTTTTCCAGAACCCCAG
>NW_019665319.1:0-257 GCF_002806865.2 Cucurbita pepo subsp. pepo
ACATAGAAGTAGCTTTAAAAAGGTCAAAAAGGGCATTTAAAAAAAGTGGATCACTTTTGAAAATAAAACACGATTTGGATTAATTTTGCAATTTTCGAAGGTGTTGTTGAAACTCGAATCGCAGACTGGCGAAGCCTGCAATCTGTTGAGGCCATCCCCAAGAACAATGTTCTTGGCTCTTGTTTCTCCTTCACCCTTCGATTCACTCTCTTCTTCTACCTTCAATCCCTCACAGCCCCATCTTTCAACATTTTCTT
>NW_019665320.1:0-257 GCF_002806865.2 Cucurbita pepo subsp. pepo
TCCGGTAAACATTAAAGGGCAACCTAACGTGATCCCATGGGAGTGAAAACTTAATAGTATCTTCGTAACCCCCTTTAAAGGTCGTATATAAAGTTCCATATTACTTAAGTGTCTTAAAAGTCATAAAACCGGGTTATTTTTTGTGAAGGGCATTATGACATTTTACATCTCTACTCGGTTTACAATCTTAGGCATATCTAATGGCTACCAAATTTCACACGTGACTTTAACACACCATAATATGCCAAGTATTAAAA
>NW_019665321.1:0-257 GCF_002806865.2 Cucurbita pepo subsp. pepo
TAGCAGAATTCAGCCATCTTCCCGGAAGACGAGCAGAATCCACTTCAAATTTGTCCACTAAAAATCGATTGTCATCCCAGAAAATGAACTCAATAAGTAAACACAGAAATAGAACAGTAATCGCGATCACAATATTATTAATATCGAAATCTGACAAGCAAAATCAAGAACCGAAACGCCATAGCAGGGAGAAGGTTACCGTGGAAAAGATCAGCGCGTTTCAGAGGTCCGGGGATCGAAATTGTTGGATTCTTAGC
>NW_019665322.1:0-257 GCF_002806865.2 Cucurbita pepo subsp. pepo
ATAATCATATTATTCTACCTTTCTCTTGTGCAGCTATTGTTCTTCTTTTTCATCATCTAATCCAAACACAGGTTCTGTTTCTTTCTTCTTCTGTTTTTCACATAACAACATATTCAAAACTCCTATTTGTATCTATTAGCTAAAGTGTTTCTGTTGCCCGATGTAGGGACAGAGGAATGGGGCAGTTCATTAGTTCAAGATTGGCAGGAGTGTGGGACAGAATTGACCAAAAGTTGAACTATTACAGAGTCTTTGAA
>NW_019665323.1:0-257 GCF_002806865.2 Cucurbita pepo subsp. pepo
TTTTGTCATCAAGATTTTTTATATATGTCTTTGTTGTCTTACCACGTGCTTTACAACCGAAGACTCATGGATGCTCGAAGTGAGGCATCTTACCGAACCATGCTTCGTAGGGGGTGCGAGTGTCCAACACTTATGCTGGTAAACAGTTTAGAAGATAAACTACATGTCGTATTACCTTGCTCCAGGAAATCGTTGGGACTTGTGTGCTCTGAGTAAGTTTCTTGCAATGTTCAATATGGTACGGTTTGTTCGCTGTG
>NW_019665324.1:0-257 GCF_002806865.2 Cucurbita pepo subsp. pepo
ATGCAAGAGAGAACTCAGTTAAGATAATGGTGCTCGAACTAATACGGTTTACACGTTGACCTAGGTCAAAACGATTTCAATTGACCCTGCACCCTAAGATCGTGAGCAACAATTAGAGGTCTAGACCTGAGTGCACCCAAAGATTTGGATTAAACTCGAGGAGCTAACCTCAAGCGTCCTAAAAACGATAGATGAGATTTAAACTACCTAGAAGCCCTTACTAACCTAGCATACCTCCATGACAACCAAGAACGACC
>NW_019665325.1:0-257 GCF_002806865.2 Cucurbita pepo subsp. pepo
AACATGTCCTCCTCTCTCCTTTTTGGACTGCGAAAGCTATTGGAATGATTTAGTGCTTCCGCCTGTAATTTTGTTTGGGGCAGTATAGTCTATCAATCCTTTTTGTAATAGCTTATGGATACGAGAGAAAGTGACCCTCGAGCAAAAACTCACCAATTAACTATTAGATGACTTATTTTGGAGGGAATGGAATTTTTCGAGCAAGCATGAGATATTTATTAATAACACTAGTTTGAAAAATTAGTGGTTTGTTTGCC
>NW_019665327.1:0-257 GCF_002806865.2 Cucurbita pepo subsp. pepo
CGTTCAACGAGTGGGTGAACACGGGTTCGGCTCCTCCATTGTCAATGAGTTTGAGACTATACAAAAAGCTAAAAAGTCTCGGGTTCAAGATTTTTCTTTTAACGGGACGTGGTGAATCTCAAAGAGCCGTCACGCAACAAAACCTTCTCCAAGCGGGTTATTCTGGTTGGGAGAAGCTTATCTTAAGGTATGAGTGATTTTAAAATATCTTTTATCGGAGGATGGTTTAATTAAACTTTTTGCTCTTAGGGGACCTG
>NW_019665328.1:0-257 GCF_002806865.2 Cucurbita pepo subsp. pepo
TGCGTGCCTACTTCTTCCCAAAATATCGGTGTTCGACACCTCCGCCCATACAGTGCCTCAAAAGGGGCCATTTGGATGGTCGCTTGATAACTGTTATTGTAAGCAAATTCTATCAGAGGTAGATGTTCGTCCTAGCACCCAGCGAAATCCATGACACATGCTCGCAACATATCTTCTAAGATTTAGTTTAGTCTTTTAGTCTGTCCGTCCGTCAGAAGATGAATTGTTGTACTAAACCTTAGCCGAGTTCCCAATGC
>NW_019665329.1:0-257 GCF_002806865.2 Cucurbita pepo subsp. pepo
TTCAATCATATTTTTAAAATAAAAATATGGGAATATTTTTAACAATAAATTGAGAAAAAAAAACATGCAATAACTCCACATGTCTCAGTAAATGACATGATTTTGACACGTGTAGGTACGGGTCACCGACCACTCTTGCTTTCTAATTTTTTTAATTTAATTTTAATTTAATTTCCTCAAAATAAATTAATAAATCAGGTATTAATTATATAACTGTAATTGGTTATATATATATATATATATATATATATATATAT
>NW_019665330.1:0-257 GCF_002806865.2 Cucurbita pepo subsp. pepo
TTTTTGAGAATTCATTTTTATATTAAATTATTATTATTATTATTTTGTTAAATCAAAGAGTAGTTTCAAAAAAATTAAATACTTATAATTTTTAAAGTTAAAAGTTTAGTTCTGATCCCACAAAACTATATATTCTCTTTTTTTTCTTTTTTTAGAATATATATATATTTTAACTATGAATTGAAAGTAAATTTCCGTATAACTATTTACTTGTTGATTTGATTTTCTATTCCCACATTTGTATGGAAATATTTTAG
>NW_019665331.1:0-257 GCF_002806865.2 Cucurbita pepo subsp. pepo
AAATGTTTTGAAAAAAATATTATTTATCTTTTTAGAAACTTAAAAAATAAAAATTAAGAGTCCTATAAAAAAAAAAAAATGTAGTGTTAATCTTTTGTAATAGGCTATAGAATATATCTCAAATTTAATTTTTTTTAAAAAAAAAAAACTCAAAAATATCTAAAAAGGGTTTAAAAAAATAGTTTTTTTAAAAATATTTTAAATTTTAAAAAATTTTACTGATACCTTAAATTTAGTTTTAAAACTTTTAAAATACT
>NW_019665332.1:0-257 GCF_002806865.2 Cucurbita pepo subsp. pepo
CATCGAAGGAAAAATATTCTGATGCCTGTGTCATACATTTATGCATGAGATCCCAACATTTTCACATTAATTAAATCATGTAAGACACCCCTCTATTTATCTCCATTTCATTTATAGCATAGCCTTCAAAACATTTCATTGCATGTCGTACATTGTATATAACTTATCATATCATGTCATTCAACCTTCAAAATATTTCATTGCATGTCGTACATGGTATATAACATATCATATCATGTCATAAACTGTAACGATCT
>NW_019665333.1:0-257 GCF_002806865.2 Cucurbita pepo subsp. pepo
TATTAACTCCAACACAACGACCCATGTGAATTCCATCACTATTAATACTAGTTCCCGGTGCAGTTATAGTCACACGGTTGAAAGTAAGGTTCTTACAACCTAGGATATTGACATGAAAATTCTTGCTATCTTTTGACGTTATGTCACTCACAATTGAATCTTTTACAAAGATGAACTTCAAACAACAAAAACGATCATGCATAAGTATAAACTATAAACTATAAATTAAAACTTGTAAATTGTTAATTTAAGCGTTG
>NW_019665334.1:0-257 GCF_002806865.2 Cucurbita pepo subsp. pepo
CTATGATTCACGAATATAATGAAAAGACCTGTCAAATTTGACTTTAAATCTTCACGAGGATCCGAATTAATCTCGAGAATGCACAACTTATACAGTTCATCATATTGAAATCTGTTGCAAGTATGACGTCGATAAATTCGTCCGTGATTCGGGACTATGATTGACACCGAAATTTCTATGTGTGACTAAACGACTAAATTTGTAACTTGTAATTTTAAATGACTAAATAAATAAAAACTTTCAATTTAATTTGAGTG
>NW_019665335.1:0-257 GCF_002806865.2 Cucurbita pepo subsp. pepo
AAGATGGTATAACTTTTTAGTTTTATCCTAAATTTTGTTCTTGGATTCCTTGTTGTTAGATTCTTCGAAGGAAAAAATGTTACGTAGCTCGACATGGTAGACTGATTGACTTCAAATTCAGGTTAATGTGATGGATGGATTGAAATTGTTCGAAGATTTTTTGGACGATGCTGAGGTTTCAAAGCTTCTTTCGTTGGTGAACGATTTGAGAGCTTCTGGAAAGAGGGGGCAATTTCAAGGCAAGTTCTTGTGATTTC
>NW_019665336.1:0-257 GCF_002806865.2 Cucurbita pepo subsp. pepo
CTCTGTTTTTAATTTTTATGCCCAAAAAGGAAACTGTGCAGGATCGGTTAACTATTCACAAAAGGCGAAGGTTTGATGCTCGGCGCAGGTTTGGCGGATCGTCGGCGACAGACGGCGGACTGAAATTTGTTGATATCTTACAAACCTTCCGGCGGGTGTTAGCTCCACTGCCGGACTTACCTTCTAATTGCGTTGTTGAAATCGCCTGCGGACGGCGATACAGCGGACAATAGCGCGGAAAATCTTGACCGGATTTC
>NW_019665337.1:0-257 GCF_002806865.2 Cucurbita pepo subsp. pepo
ACCGTTCCTATTGTTGAAACGGAAAAAGGTAGGAACACTCGCAAAAGGAAGACGCCTACCAGCAATGCGCCTACGACGAGGAGGAAGATGGTTAAGAAAACCGAGTACCCATCCATTCCAGAGATGTCTGACGGGATGAGAGAGCGAATTGTGGAAATGGGTGGGAGGGAAATTCATTTAGTAATTCAAAAACAAGTTCAACATACCAATATAAGCAAGAACCATGGCCGATTGTCCCTGCCAATAAATAAACTCCG
>NW_019665338.1:0-257 GCF_002806865.2 Cucurbita pepo subsp. pepo
GTGTTACCACCACATTTTTTATATAATTTAGCGTAATTTCTTTAATTATTACGTTAAATTCACCGACTCAAGCACCTAAAATTAAATATTTGGTCTTTAGTCTTGCGCAAGCTTTTAACCGATCAAAGAAGTGTTTATGTTATGTATAAAATGGGCTATAACGTGTTAATGTTTATATACCTATTTTACCCTTAAAATCTTATTTAAGAAACTTATTTTGCCGTTGAGACTCAATTATTTGAGTTTAGATGTCGGTT
>NW_019665339.1:0-257 GCF_002806865.2 Cucurbita pepo subsp. pepo
TTTTTTTTTTTTTTTTTTTTTTTTTTTTTTTTGTGTTGCCTAAATATGATTAACTATGTGTCCTCAAGGAGGGAGGATCAAAATTGGAAACTCTTCTGGTTGTTAAAAAATTAAAATAAAAAATTAAAATAAAATAAAAGTAATTGAAGTACGTCAAAACTTTAATGTAAGACCCGATATTCCCAATTTGAAATTCAACCTCGTCAGATATCTAGCATCTCTAAAATTATAAATAGGCTCTCTAAACATTTTGAAAA
>NW_019665340.1:0-257 GCF_002806865.2 Cucurbita pepo subsp. pepo
TTAGGCAAAAAATTTAATGCCAATTTGTAATAATTTAATTTGGTCCCAAGTTTTTTTTAATTACATTTGACTATTACATATTTTTTTACTATTTAATAATTTGGACTTTATAACTTATAAATTGATTGCCTTAGTTTATTAATTATTAATTCGTAACAAAAATTTAAATGGTTACAAATTTGAAATCCATTGTTATACGAAAATTGAAAGTATCAAATAGATATAAACATGTGAGACCAAAAAAAATTATTTTTATA
>NW_019665341.1:0-257 GCF_002806865.2 Cucurbita pepo subsp. pepo
CGGACTCGTATGTAAGACTTGCTCTCGGTCAAATACGGCCCATCTACTAATTTCCCTGGCGGTCTGTTTATCTCATATACCAACGGTTAGGAGTACTCATGCTCCCTGACTTAGCACATAGTGCGTTGCCCAGGAACTCCGCGGGAATTAATAGACTATCATACTCATATAAATAAGCCATAGCTCAACAATCAATAAGCATATCCTAGAGTTATCACCTTTCCATTAACATGCATAACATACTCACAGTTACTGCA
>NW_019665342.1:0-257 GCF_002806865.2 Cucurbita pepo subsp. pepo
TTTAAGATTTGTAATGTGAATTTGAATTTGATAAATAATAATAAATAAAAAAACATTTCCGTTTCTCAATTTTCAATTTTTTTTTTTTAATTATTATTCTTGGTCACCTAAATTGGTGGAATTATATGCCACGTGTCTGCATCAGGTTCATCGCTGGACTTGATTGACGGCCAATAATCGGCCTTTCATCATTAAATCAACAGCATGCCTATTTCAATTACCTTCCCTCCTCCGACTTTCTAAACTTCCATTTTCAA
>NW_019665343.1:0-257 GCF_002806865.2 Cucurbita pepo subsp. pepo
TAAAATTTGAAGAACTACGCTCAAAGATCGGAGTTCAAATAATAAGGTAGATATACCACAGCTTTTAGGAGGAGATTGTTAAATAAAAGCTATGGTTTCCTTAGATTTCGTTAGTTGTTTTTACTTTTTCAAAATCTGAATTAACGCTCTCGTTGAATGGAACAACGTAATTTTTGCTGGCCATTTTGGCCAACTTTGTGTGCAAGTTTTTGCCCGCTACTCTCCATTTTTAGGATTAGAGTTTGTTATTTAAAGTA